>NW_011889050.1:1243679-1246079 GCF_000151845.1 Pteropus vampyrus
TAGAGCTAATTGACATCTACAGACTATTTCATCCAACAACAGCAGAATACACATTCTTTTCAAGCTTACATTCACCAAGAGAGATCATGTTCTGGGCCATAAAACACAAATTTAAAATAAAAACTGTACAATGTTGCTCTTAGACCAACGAAATGAAACAAAAAATTGATAAATGAAAGATAACTAGGAAATCTCCAAATACTTAAAGATTAAACAACACACTTTTAAATAACACATGATCAAAGAAAAAAAATCTCAAGAGAAATTAAAAAACATAAAATATTACTTATCAAAAGTTGTAGGATGCAGAGAAAGCAGTATTCAGAGGGAAATCTATAGCACTGAATGCATGTATCGGAAAAAAATAAAGATCTAAATCAATAGTTTAAGCTGCTACCTTGGGAAAGCAGGAAAAGAAGAACAAATTAAATTCGAGTGAAGCAGAAAAAGAAAAAGAAAGAAAAACGAGAGCAGAAGTCAATGAATTGAAAACAGGAAATCAGTAGAGAAAATCAATGAAACCAAAAGCTGGTTCTTTGAAAAGACCAATAAAATTGATAAGCCTCTAGCTAAGCAAACTAAGAAAAAAAGAGAAGACACAAATTACTAATATCAGAAATGAAAGAGGGGATATCACTACACATCCTATGGATATTAAAAGATAACAAAGGAATATTATGAATAAATTTATGCTCATAAATTTGATAAGCTAGATGAAATGGACCAATTCTTAAAAGATGCAAGCTGCCAAAACTTACACAAAAACAATCTGAATAGGCCTCTACTAAAGAAGTTGAATCGACAATTAATAACCTTCTAATACAGAAAGCACCAGCCCCAATGGGTTCACTAGTGAATTCTACTGAACATTTAAAGAAGAATTATGCCGATTCTCTACAATCTCTTTCAGAAGACAGAAGCAAAGGGAATATTTCCTAACTCGTTCTATGAGGCCATTATCCTAACACCAAAACCACATGAAAAAATTACAGTAAAACTACAGACCAGTATCTTTCATGTTCATAGATGCCAAAATCCTCATAAAATATTAGTAAATAGAATATAAAAATGTTTTAAAAAATTATATACCATGACCGAGTAGGATCTATCCCAGTTATGCAAGAGTCATTCAACATTTAAAAACCTATTAATGTAACCCATCGCACCAACAGGATAAGAAGAAAAACCACGCATATCAATAGAAGCAGAAAAAACTGACAAAATCCAACACCCATCATGATGAATCTCAGCAAACTAGAAGCAGAGGGTAATTTTCTCAACCTGAGAAATAACATTTTCAAAAAAATCTACAGCTAACATTATACTTAATGGTGAGAAACTAGGAGCTTTTCTGCTAAGATCAGAAACAAGGCAAGGATGTATCTCTCACCACTCTTCAACATTATACTGGAAGTCCTAGCTGATGCAAAAAAACAAGAAAAGAAAATAAAAGGTATACAGATTGGGAATGAAGTAATAAAACTGTCTTTATTCATTGATGACATGAGTGTCTACATAGGAAATTTGAAAGAACTGACACACACATACGCACAAACCCTCCCCAAACTAATATACACTATAACAAGTTTGCAGGATCGAAGTTAATATAAAAATGTTAATTACTTTCCTATGTACCAGCAGTGAATAACTGAAATTTGAAATTAAACACAATGCCATTTACAGTACACTCCCAAAATGAAATACTTAGATATAAATCTAACAAAATATGTATAAGGTCTATATAAGGAAAACTTCAAAATTCTGATGAATGAAATCAAAGAACAAAATGAATGGAGAGATATTCCATGTCCATTGATATGAAAACTCACTATTGTTGAGATGTTAGTTCTTTCCAACTTGATATGTAAATTTAACACAATTTTAATCAATATTCCAGCAAGCAATTTTGTATTGATAAACTGATTCTAACATTTATATGAAGAGGCAAAAGACCCAGAATAGCCAACACGATACTGAAGAACAAAGTTGCAGGAGTGACATTACCTGACTTCAATACTTAGTATAAGGCTACAATAAGCAAGATGAATGGTACTGAGAAAAGGACAAATAGCTCAGTGGAACAGAAGAGAGCGCCCCAAAACAGACTTACACAAAATAGTCAACTGATGTTTGACAAAGTAGCAAAGGCAATACAATGGAGAAAATATAGTCTTTTCAATAGATAGTGCTGGAACAACTGAACGTGCACATACCAAAAAGGAAAGAAAAAGAAAGAATGCAACACGGACCTTGTACTCTTCGAAAAATTTATTGAAAAGGGATCACAGTCCTAAATGAAATGTAAAATGCCGAACCATAAAAGTTCTAGAAGAGAACATAGGACAAAATCTAGACGACCTTTGGTTTGGCAATGACTTTTTAGATGCAATACCAAACCCA
>NW_011889050.1:1246129-1248260 GCF_000151845.1 Pteropus vampyrus
TTTCTCCTGGGGAAATATCTAGGAGTGGAATGGCTAGCTCATAGGTGGTATGGTTAACTTCTTTAAATACTGCTGAACTCTTTTTCAAAGTAGTTGTACCAACCTACATTTCTACTATCAGTGAATGAGTTCTCTGTCTAATCCTTTAAATACTTAACCTCGCTCTCCCTCCACACACACACACGCGCGCGCGCGCGCGCGCACACACACACACACACACACACTCCTACACATATCAGGAGTAAGTTTTTCTGTAAAAATAAGCACAAGTCTTGTAGAGAACATTCTAGCCATGTCTTCATTATTAAAAAAATCTTTCTTGTCTCTGTGGTCAAGTCAGTTATCTTTTTGTTATCTCCCTTTCCCATCTTTAACAATAATGTAATTATGTTTGTTATTCACACCTTATTCCAGAATGAAGAGCCCATCCTGCTCCATGGCACTTTCATCTCTTCCTGAGACTCTCACATGCCTCCCACCATTGATCTTTCTACGAGGGTAAATATTTCTCTAGTTCGAAACCACCAAAGGCTCTGCACTGCACTTCCTTTCGAATCTAGACTCCACACTGTGGCCCATCATTTCTCCCTGGATGGCCTGCTGACCTCTGTTACCCGCCTTTTACCTCTTTGTTCTTTTTTGCTAGCCAGCCTGGTCTTCCTGGCCTTCTTTAAATGTCCAAGCTTAGTCTCCTCAGGGTCCTTACTCTTGCTGTTCCCCGTGTCTGGAACACACGTTTTCTCCTTGCATTGCTGCCTCTTTTCTTTATTGAGGTCTCTGTCAAAAACACCACACCCCTCCTCTGTTGTCCTGCTTAATTTCAGCTCAAAGCACCCAGGAAGAGATTTGTAAATTCTTTGTTTACATGCTTCTCTGCTCTCCACCCTAATGTCAGCTCCAGAAGGGCAGGGACCTTACTCGTCTTATTCACTCCTGGGTCTCAACGCTTATAAACATGCTTGAGACGCAGTGTCACCAAACAGTTCTTGAGTAAATAAATGTCTCAGGTGCTGGGAGCTCCACGGCACAAGAACTGTTCCATGTTCTGCATTTGTTTAATCTAGACTTAAAAGTCTTTAGCTAAAGACTTCAGCACCCCCGTATTAGTAACCAACAGTTCTATCAGGTAGAAATCATTAAAAACATATTTGAACTCAACACCATCAACCAACTAGAGCTAATTGACATCTACAGACTATTTCATCCAACAACAGCAGAATACACATTCTTTTCAAGCTTACATTCACCAAGAGAGATCATGTTCTGGGCCATAAAACACAAATTTAAAATAAAAACTGTACAATGTTGCTCTTAGACCAACGAAATGAAACAAAAAATTGATAAATGAAAGATAACTAGGAAATCTCCAAATACTTAACGATTAAACAACACACTTTTAAATAACACATGATCAAAGAAAAAAAATCTCAAGAGAAATTAAAAAACATAAAATATTACTTATCAAAAGTTGTAGGATGCAGAGAAAGCAGTATTCAGAGGGAAATCTATAGCACTGAATGCATGTATCGGAAAAAAATAAAGATCTAAATCAATAGTTTAAGCTGCTACCTTGGGAAAGCAGGAAAAGAAGAACAAATTAAATTCGAGTGAAGCAGAAAAAGAAAAAGAAAGAAAAACGAGAGCAGAAGTCAATGAATTGAAAACAGGAAATCAGTAGAGAAAATCAATGAAACCAAAAGCTGGTTCTTTGAAAAGACCAATAAAATTGATAAGCCTCTAGCTAAGCAAACTAAGAAAAAAAGAGAAGACACAAATTACTAATATCAGAAATGAAAGAGGGGATATCACTACACATCCTATGGATATTAAAAGATAACAAAGGAATATTATGAATAAATTTATGCTCATAAATTTGATAAGCTAGATGAAATGGACCAATTCTTAAAAGATGCAAGCTGCCAAAACTTACACAAAAACAATCTGAATAGGCCTCTACTAAAGAAGTTGAATCGACAATTAATAACCTTCTAATACAGAAAGCACCAGCCCCAATGGGTTCACTAGTGAATTCTACTGAACATTTAAAGAAGAATTATGCCGATTCTCTACAATCTCTTTCAGAAGACAGAAGCAAAGGGAATATTTCCTAACTCGTTCTATGAGGCCATTA
>NW_011889050.1:1250223-1252467 GCF_000151845.1 Pteropus vampyrus
CCACAGAGTTTTGGCTTGCCAGCCTCCACAATCACAGCAATGAGCCATTCCTAAATAAATATTTATATCTACGTCTCCTATTGGTTGTGTTTCTCTGGAGAACCCTGACTGAGACAAATCAATAATTAGTTTTTAGCAGTTGGTGAAGACATTTATTTGTATTTTAATATTAAACAAGCTGAAGTCTAAGAGATTTGTCTAAGGTGATATAAATTGAAGGAGAGAAAAAATAAGTTAGAAGGCAGAAATCTAGCTATTACTGCTAGCTATACAAAGAGATCATAAAGCAGTAACATTTTATTAAGTTCTACTTGAGATTATAGATAGAAAGAGTATGGATCCTCTAAAAAGACTCATTAGCTTTATTTTCATGTTATATGAAAATGTGTCTCATGCTTTATTAAGATGTGGCCTAGAAGGAATTACTAAGCACATAAAATATCATGCAAATAATAATTAAGTCTGCCCCAAGAGTGATGTCATCCTAGAGGGAAAGGATGGTAGAAAGTTGTTCTACCCCTCTGAGGTGACAGAATGCTTTTTGCTCCCACCACCACTGTCTGGGTGCTCAACAAAACAAAACGAAACCACAGCAAACTAAACAATGATGCCAGTGCTCTCTATTCTTTCTTGCCATCGCCCTCAGTTATGTGACAGAATGGAAAAGCACTTGCAAGTTCTTTAGAACATTAGAGAAACATTAGAGATGTCCCATCATGCTGACATTGTTTGCCTTCTGGGAAGGGCAGCCCGTTGAGTCCACTCTGTTTGCCTTCTGGTAGGGTTTATGGGGTGTGTATATGTGTTTTTTGTTTTTGTTTTTTTTGTTTTTTGTTTTTTGTGTTTTTTTGAGCTGATTCCATTAGTTGAGATCTTCTGGGTGTGGAAGACTGGAAAAAAATATCCCATGTCTTTATGAGCAATGTGAGAATATGGCAATAAAAAAGGAAGGTGGTATCAGTGGTAGAATTTGGCAAAACAGAATCTGAATTTGCTGTGGGAATCAAATGTGCCCAGTGGCCCATGGTCATTGTAATGCCACTCAAATCTCTACTTTGTACATCACCGGCCATGCTGTCATATTCATCTCTTAGTGTCCAGGAGCACTGTGTCAGCAGAGGGTAAATTCCCCCCACAATCCTGATTAGTTATGGTGAACTTTGCCCTCTAGGGGTGGTTATAGAACTCCCATGGCAAGTACAGGTGATTCACAAATTCTTTTCCATTTCTAGAGTTTATTACTATTTTAAAAATGAATTTTGGTTTAATGCCTTGCAGTTGAAATCCAACTTCTGACTAACACAGTTTTCTTGGGTTCCATCCATCATTCAGGTATGAAAGTGACACCTTAAAAAATGCTTTATATCTGTGTTTCTTGGTGGACACAGGAAAAAAATGAACTAGGAAATAAAACCTCCAGTCATTGAGAATATGAATAAATACCATTTCACAAATGATCCGGCAATGTTAAGTGTCTTTTTTCTAAAACTGCAAAATCAAATCCCCTTTTAATATTTTATTAGAAGCCTCAGGGATATAAATTTTATATCTGTATCTATCTCATAATTCTTGGGATCTGGCCCTTGATGAACTCTCAAATTCTTAACAATGATTTCTAATTTTTTGTTCCAAATATTATGTTAAGCATTATGAGATTAACTTATTTATTCCTCCTTAAAACTCAGGATGGTAGATGCTATCATCTCTAGTTTGCAGACACAGAGACTGAGGCATTGTAAGGTAAAGGAGCTTGCCTAAAATCTCACCGTTGGTAAATACAAGAGCCCTGATTTACACCTGGCAGCCATGCCTCAGACCCGCCTCTATGTTAATTAATTGATTTGTGCCTTCTTTCTCCAAATTCAAGTTGCACTCACTATTGAAGCAAATTTGGCCCCCGCTCCCTCCTCTCATCCCCAGCTAGACCCTGAGTGCTCAATGCCACGTGCCCCTGGGCACCCAATGGGAGAAGCTGGCCAGTAGCAGCAGAGTAGAGGGACTGGGCACTCACTCACTGGTTTTATTTCTAGTGGTTACTAGTTGCCTGGCCTTGGACAGGGCACCTCACCCTCAGGACCTGCATGTTCACTCTTGTACCCTCCACAAAGCCGAGATCTGGAAGTGCATTGGATGGAGTCTCATCCAGGACAAAGTCCAAGGGTTTCTGTAGGAGAACTGGGGAGCGGGGAGAAGTGGCCTGGCCTGTGGTGCCTCCTAGCTTTCCACAGACCAGGGTGGGGCCAC
>NW_011889050.1:1252517-1266299 GCF_000151845.1 Pteropus vampyrus
TATTCATCTCTTAGTGTCCAGGAGCACTGTGTCAGCAGAGGGTAAATTCCCCCCACAATCCTGATTAGTTATGGTGAACTTTGCCCTCTAGGGGTGGTTATAGAACTCCCATGGCAAGTACAGGTGATTCACAAATTCTTTTCCATTTCTAGAGTTTATTACTATTTTAAAAATGAATTTTGGTTTAATGCCTTGCAGTTGAAATCCAACTTCTGACTAAAACAGTTTTCTTGGGTTCCATCCATCATTCAGGTATGAAAGTGACACCTTAAAAAATGCTTTATATCTGTGTTTCTTGGTGGACACAGGAAAAAAATGAACTAGGAAATAAAACCTCCAGTCATTGAGAAGATGAATAAATACCATTTCACAAATGATCCGGCAATGTTAAGTGTCTTTTTTCTAAAACTGCAAAATCAAATCCCCTTTTAATATTTTATTAGAAGCCTCAGGGATATAAATTTTATATCTGTATCTATCTCATAATTCTTGGGATCTGGCCCTTGATGAACTCTCAAATTCTTAACAATGATTTCTAATTTTTTGTTCCAAATATTATGTTAAGCATTATGAGATTAACTTATTTATTCCTCCTTAAAACTCAGGATGGTAGATGCTATCATCTCTAGTTTGCAGACACAGAGACTGAGGCATTGTAAGGTAAAGGAGCTTGCCTAAAATCTCACCGTTGGTAAATACAAGAGCCCTGATTTACACCTGGCAGCCATGCCTCAGACCCGCCTCTATGTTAATTAATTGATTTGTGCCTTCTTTCTCCAAATTCAAGTTGCACTCACTATTGAAGCAAATTTGGCCCCCGCTCCCTCCTCTCATCCCCAGCTAGACCCTGAGTGCTCAATGCCACGTGCCCCTGGGCACCCAATGGGAGAAGCTGGCCAGTAGCAGCAGAGTAGAGGGACTGGGCACTCACTCGCTGGTTTTATTTCTAGTGGTTACTAGTTGCCTGGCCTTGGACAGGGCACCTCACCCTCAGGACCTGCATGTTCACTCTTGTACCCTCCACAAAGCCGAGATCTGGAAGTGCATTGGATGGAGTCTCATCCAGGACAAAGTCCAAGGGTTTCTGTAGGAGAACTGGGGAGCGGGGAGAAGTGGCCTGGCCTGTGGTGCCTCCTAGCTTTCCACAGACCAGGGTGGGGCCACCGTCCTGTCCCACTAGGGGGTCTGTGCTCTAATGGGCGTGAGGAAGAAGTTGTTGCCCTTGTCACCAGGAAAGTGACGCTTCAGCAGCATGCCCTCTTCCAAAAATAAGTTGCCCATAAAACTTCAGAATGCTGCTGTTTTGACAGCTGGGATCTGTGCTTTCAGGATGGGTTCGTTTTCAGCCTGACAATTACTCATCAGCCAAATGTCAGCTTTCCTCATCCCACAGACGGCAGCCCAACTACAGGGAGTGGAGGAAAAGGTCTGAAGTCACAGCGCCCACATCAGACAGAAAGGGCCCCTCTGCCCAGCCAGAGCGCCAACACCAGTGCGGGGGTCAGGCAGAGCCGCCCAGCATGAGTGTCCCTGGGAGGAAGCGGGCCACAGCTGACCAGCTGACTGCCAGACTCCACGGTGACTCATTCCTGGGGCATACAGGGTTTTCAAAGCACACAGGGATGTGTCACATGGGCCTGTGGGCCCAGGGATGCTTTACGAGTCATCCTCGTCTGCTGTGGCCACACGTGAGACTCAGCTCTGGTCTGAGGGTCTCTGCATGTTTGGGCCTGACACCAGCAAGCGAGCCAGGTGCAAGCACTCCCTCAAGAGATCAGTGTGAGGACGAGGCCGTCTGTGGAATTCAGTACTGGCGAGGTCAGACCCAGCCCATTCTCACCTCCCATTTAATGTCAACAAATGCAGTGGAACACCACCCCACCACAGGTCAGGCTGGTGGGGCTCACCCACTAGTGTGTGATGGCAGGAAGGCATCTGCCTGTGTCAAAACTGGAAACATACTGGCAGCAACTGAGATGTTGGTCACAGAGCCCACAGCAACCTCTTTCCCAGACTACATTTTCGAAACAGCACAAGTAAAGGCTTGCTTACTGCAGTGAGCCCCATGGGAGAGAAAATAAATTCACATACCAGTGACTCTTCACTTTAGAAAAACCTGCTAAAGAACTTCATTCTCAAGATTCCCTAAAGAACTTCATTCTCAAGATTTCTTTAGATTGTACATTCCTGGGTTTTCATTAAAAATATAACCATAATCCTATATATATATGTGCCTTTTTATCATCCATTCTCATATACACACACACACACACACACACACACACACACACACACACACACACACACATATACATACACATATATACATACACATATATATATATGCATGTGCGTGCGCACGCACACACACACACACACATACATATATATACACACACATACTTTTAAATGGGTGAGGTGTAGATAATAAAGAACAAGTTTATCTGCAAACATATTTCCTATAACATCCTTGCTATGGGCCAGGCCAACATACATACTGTTGTTATGGGTCAGTCTGTGAGGTCTCCTGTTCCTTTCAGACCAAATCAGTTCCCCAAAGCCTTATAAAGGTCATGCCATCCACGTGGATCTGGCCAAGTGGTTCTGTCACAGAGGCTCCAGCTGCAGCTGAGTCCAATGTAGAACCAGAAGGCAGACACTCGGGTGCACATACCCTCTCTGGGGCCAAACTCATGGCCTCCTGCCAGCAGCTACCCCAGACTTCTCACTTTGAGCCTCCTGAACAAGCTAAACATACCTGCTGAAGTTATGGCCTCACATGTACTGGAGAGACCACCATGAATCAGCACATGGAAGCCAAGACAACACTGACATAGAAGCTGAGAAGCAGAGTTCTTATCCTGGCTCCACTGCCAGTGCTGTGTGACCCGACAAGTCTCTCAACATCTCTGAGCCTCAGGAGCACCACTGAAAGTGAGTTTAATGAAAAGATCTATAGTGGTTCTTTTCAGTTACAATATTCTATTATTCTATGAAACTAAAACTATCTCATCCATAAGCAGAAAGTTAACTTTATTCTGACCCATAAAGCAAAGACTTTCTCATTAGTCACGGCAGTGAAAACTCATTAGCAGCAGTTTTTCCAACTATCACTAGATGCCTTCTATGAGCAAGGTGCTCTTCAGGGCCCTGAGACTTTCTTGAACTACGTTTTGCAGCAGGACTGAGCACACGCAACAATTGTTTCTCCCAACATTCTGATGCTGCTGTGTGCCATGCAAGCTGATCAGGTCGGTTTTGTCCTATGTATTCTATTCAGTCTAAATAAAATGTTGGTCTAAATACACTAAATTGGTTTTGTGGCCCACGAACGGGTCATTTTCAAACATTAACAACAGGAGAGCATGACATGAAGAAGAAGCATGACAGTAGAAGAGTCACAGCATGGGACACAGTCAACTGAAGAGAAAGAGTAAAGATAGCCAGGGGCTCAGAGCTCAGGTAAGGGAAAGAGCACATCCTGTGTCCTTTGATCAGGTCTTAAATTCCACCCTCTGCCCAGCGCCAGACAACTCCAACTGCTGAGCAGTGAGTGGTTGACATGAGGCCCTTCAAGAGCTGCCTTACTGCCTCCTGGCTGCTCACGGGCTCCTCAGCCTTGAGACATAACCTCTGGCCTCTGCGCAGGCTGTTCTCTCAGCCTGGAAGTTCCTCCCACCTGTCAGACAGAGGCTCTCTCAGGAACTCTCCCAGTCTCCCAACCAGGCACCCTTCTCAGCCCCTTGGCCCCATCCCCAGGCCTGTCACATTCTATTGCAGTTGCCTGCTTACCAGTCCCATCTCTGTACTAGACTCTGTGTCTCTCTGAACAGGGCTGAAGCTTCCATCACTATAGACCCCAGGGCCTACCATGCTGCCTGGCTCATACATGTGCTCATTGCAACAGCTGAGTGAGTACTTGAGTGACTTCTAGCTAGGTGGCCAGGAAAGGCTTTAAGGTCAGATGCTCATGGCTGTAGGATGGCCATGAGCTTCTTCTTCCCTTCTGAGCATGTCACCGCTGCTGATCACTGACTGTAGTCTCTGTCCGGGTGGCCAGGAGCCCCGTTGGTCAGAGCTTTCTCTCACAAGCACATGCTTGGAAGATCCTGGATCAAATTTCAGCAGAGCCACGCACTGTGAAAACACACAGGCACTGATGTTTGGGTCTCTGTGAACAATGGGGCTGGGAGCTCCATCTCTTCTCCAGGGAAAATTCAATAACAGAAACAGCCTGCAGAATACTGCCAATTGCTTAAAAAACCCCTTTGCTGTACTTGGACATGTGCATATCTAAATGGGCTACCCAGAAATAGATTTGAAACTGACCACTGTGTTCTCGAGGTTGGGAAAAATCTGCTCAGTCGTAGTCATGGTGGGGCAGGGACATTGCAAACTGCTGGCTCAGGGCACACACACCACACAGTTTGTCTGCTTGTGAGGAACGGGATTTAAACAGCCATCGTCTCAGCTCTTCTGCCAGAAATAGCAACTGTGGACATTTGCACCTTAACTGTAAATTAGGAAAAATTCAACTGGGAATATGGAAGGGTAAAACAGTAACAGGTGCTTTTTCAGACCAGTGCTTTATTATTATAATTATTATTTGCTTTGTTTGAAAGGTGAGAAATGAAAACTACACATAACTCTTGGAAGGATGATGTACTTGTCTACCAGTCGGCGTTTGACACTGACGATTGCTGCTGTACCTATGGACACTTAATCTCATGAAGCCCATCTCATTTCCTACTTGGGAGCACAGCATAAACTGCTCCCTGTGCTGCGAGGAGTCTGCGCCCAAGCTCAAGCACAGTTGGGTACAGGCCGCTGTTGGCCTGTGCATTTCCACTGCCAGGCCCAACCTCGGGAGCGGTCTGAGCTAAGCTGACATATCTGTTGCTTTCCATCGGGTAGCAGGGCTTCCTTCCAAGGTGCCTTTCAACAGGGACACTTCGGGTGTCCCCTGGACTCAACTATTCTTTGCTGATGTAGAAGAATTGTTAGCAGAGAATAAAGCTTGAGTTTAAGCAAAACACCTGCTAAATGTTGAGAGCAGACCCAGGGCTAGTTCTCATTAGTGACAGACACACTTAGGAGGGCAGAGATGACAAACAATGTCACTCTCTACGTAGATTCCTACAAACCTGACTCTCCTTAGTAATGAGCCACATTGAAGCCAGCCATATCCGTTTCACAACTAGAGAGATGAAATTTGGGGGCAAAAAAACCCCAGAAATGTTTACAGAGCTATTATGGCTCTTCCCTTTTCAAATCTGTCCCATTTTTTCTCAGCAGCTCAGAGGCCTACAGGATCTTGTCTTCCAGGAAAAATGTCCAAGTGAGAGGGTGGGACCATACCCCACTTCTGCCTCCCTACAAGATCCAGCCACATCTGCTAATAAAGCTGCTGGTGGAAGGAAGCAGATCAAGGCATAAGCGATGTTCAGAGGAAGGTGTACACAAAATGCAGAGTGATTATTTCACTTCACGCCCAGGTACTATGATGGTCTCAAGGAGATTTAAGCTTTGTCAGCTGAGAGCTCAGCAGCAGTGGCTGTAACTGGGGCCTCTTCCACACCAGTTAGCATGGGAATACTATTCCTCTGGACTGAATGAGACAGGTGGTAAGAAGGCCTTAGCCTTGGTCCAGAGGCCCTGACGAGTCTGGTGTGCACATCTTTGTCGGGTTCCTAGACTCCCGCATATACAGGGTAGTGAGTAGGTGGGTGTACCTCCAGGGGATCCTGGGCTGATGGACTGAACAGTGAAGGCTGGTTTTGCTATTGTCCCCAAAAGACATAAGAGGCTGTTCTCACTTTGAATATACCATCTAGTGTCGAGGGTCTCATCTGAACCCTGGCTAGCACACTCTAATCAAAAGACTGATTTTATACAGAAAGGTTTTAAAAGAGCCACAAAGTGAGGACAAGAAGAACATGAAAATAAGCCTTTCATACAACAAGGCTGATAAAAAAAAGTGGTTCCTTGCTGAAGATTTAGGCCTGCACTGTCTACAGAGCCACAGGCAGCACAGGGCCCTGAGAACTGGAGCTGTCTCACTGACTTTCTCATACGCTATTAAAGACTGAATGTGAAAAAAGGATATATTTTCCAATATTTTTGGATACTGGGTTTAATAGATTATACCATTAAAATGAATTTCACCTTTTATTTTTAAATTATTTTTTAACTTTTTAAAAAGGTGACTGCTAGAAGATTTTAAATTAGCTATGTGGCTTGATTTATATTTTTATTGGACAGCACTGATTTAGAAATCTGGATTCTAATCTTGGCTAATCCAATGTCTAGCTGGGTGACAACTGAGGCGAGCCCACTGGACTCAGAGTTCCTTCATGGTTAAAAGAATAGCCGGAAATGCGATGCACACCAACCACCAGGCTGGCATCCTCTTTTCTTTTCTCCTCAGTAAACAGGCCTGTCCCATGTGGTTGAACAGGTTTTGGCCTGCACAAGGATGACACATTGAAGGGAGTGGGCGCTGTTCGCACTGCACATAAGTAGATTTGTATATTTATTATTATAATATCCTGGCACACGGCAATAAGTATGTCGTTCTGACAAAATGAGTATATTACAATGATTTCCCAACAGATGGAACTAAAGCATCTTGAGAAGAAGACACATTTTGGTGATTTGCATAAAAACTGTAGTTGGACTCTGGTCAACACTACCAGGACTTGAGGCCTGCCTGAATTCTACTTCAAGGACCAGCTGCTTTGCTGGTTTGGCCTCCATGTCTATCATGTGCCCCATGCATCTGAGGGTAGGAACTCAGTGCCCACATTCAAGTCTTAATTGTACAAAGAGTTTAAAATAACCAGCTGGGTCTGGGCCAAAGCTCACCCAGGATGGGCCACTTACCTTTTCATTTTTCTTCTCATCTGGTTTGCATCCCGTGTTGGTGGGGCTGGATGTTGACAGGCCACTGATGGCCCCCCCTCCAGCCTCCCCGTTGAGGTTGGCAGCATTGACGTTTGGAGGTGTGATGGCTGATGCTGCTGACATGAGCGGGATGACTGATCGGGGGCATGGGACCCCAATGACGGTCTGCATCGGGGACTGGTGGATGTGCTGCGGGGACACCATGGAGTGGGGCCTGAGGCTGGCTGTGGGCAGGCGGGATGGGGAGCTCTGGCTGCGCAGGGGCGACACTGTGGCGGTTGGTCGGTCCTGAGCCTGAGCTGAGTGGGCAGCTGGAGCATGGGGTTGGAGAGAGAGCGGGGTTGAAAGGTTAGTTTGCAACCTGCCATGCAGTTGTAATGGACTCTTTCTTGGGATTCGTCTGCCCAGTGCTCAGAGCCTCTCTCAAGTCTCTCCAGAACTGGGCACACTTCACAGGTAGAGGGCCTGAGGTGGAGCACCCCTGAGAATGCACTCCTGTCTTTCTGAAGCCCCGTAGCTGCGGATGCGCAGAACGACCCTCCCTCAGGAGGGGCATAAACATCGGGTCCCAGATGGCCACAATCAAGAACGCGTCCCAGTTTTCTATAAAGTCTTATAAATGGTTTTCTCTGCAGTGACAAACTAATAAGCTCAAAAGTTTTTTTTTTTTTTTAAATCACTCTTGTTAAAATGTTCATAAAAGTAAAGCCTGTGGAAGAAGTAAATCCTTGAGGAAGCCTCAAGCTGCCCCGGAGTTATTAGACACCACTGTAAGGTGGTCATTGTCAACAGCTCGACTTGTTAGTCTAGACTCCAGACTATAATGGCTCAGTCCTTTGTTTCTCACACTTGGTACTTGACCTGGCTGAGCTAGGACTAAGTGCTGGAGACTGCTTAGCCGATGCAGATCCCAGGAGAAAGCAAGCTGATGTTTCTCTCTCTCCGCGGCACCCTTGAGGAAAGCATCCGCCTCCCACCGCAATTGGCCTGCACCTGGAAGCCATGGTTTCCGGAATAAGAGCCTCACAACTACAGATCCACCCACCTGCTGCCAGTAAAATGCTTCCTAAAGATGCTAGGCGTCTCAAGGCAAAACATTTGTAAAAATCTGTCATTTGAAAAGATAGCTCCTCCACCCAGCCTCCTTCCTTTTGACAGAGTGTGGGAGGAGCCTGCGGTATCTAAGGAGTGATCTGCCTTCTCCCAAACTCAGGCCACGCCCTGTTTCTAGGAGGTGAAATACAGAATGGCTGATTTATGGTTTTAAAAAACTATTCAGGGTTTGGGATGGGTTTGGATCTTCACTCAACTTGGCTCCTTGTTTCAAAAAGAAGACCAGGTTAGGCAATTATGCAGATTGATGAAGCCACTGGGGTTATTTAATCATCCCCAGAGGTAATCTGTGACTTGGTCAGCACTCCTGGGGCCATTTATATGCCTCTTCCCTGCTGTCTGAACTCTCCTTCACCCCAGCCCACCAGCCCTGGAATGAGAGGTGACAGCTCAGCTAGAGGAGAGCAATCATGCTTGGGCCCTAGAACTGGTCTGCAGGGGCTGCTTGGCCCTGCTGGAGGGCCCACATAGCTCACATCTACCTCTGGCTGGCTCCCACATCACTGCCACATTGCCTTGCTAAATCGCATGCAAAATAAGAGAGGGTGTTCCAGAAAGTTCTAAGCCTAACTGCCATGCATTCTCTCTGACATCAACTAATCTCACCCCTTTTTCTTCTCAGCCACTCTGGCCCCCTAGCTGTTCCTCACACTTGCAGGCTCTCTCACCTCAGTGACTTGGTGCCCGCTGAGTCTACAGACTGACCTTCCCTCAGACAGCTGCATGGCTGGACCCTTACCAGCTCCCAGGCAGCCACCTTCTCGGAGAGACCTGTCCTCACCAACCCACTGAACAGTGCAATCTGCCCTTCTACAATCTCAGCCTCCCTTTCCCCACTATAATTTTTCTTTTCTCTAAAGGCACTTATTTCCTTTTAATTGTCTTTATAATATACCTCTTTATTGTGTACTAATTGTCCATTGTCTGTCTCCCTCCACTATAATGCAAACTCCATGAGGGCAGGACATTTGCTAACTTACATATTCCAAACATCTGGAATGGTGCCTGGCATGTAGTAGATGCTTAAAATTTTAAAAATATATGAATCAGTTTTTGAGAAAAGAGAACCTCACCTACAACAGCTCTACAGATTTCACAGAATTAAACCATTGGAGAAGAAAAACAAAATACTCTATAAGAAAGAGAAGCATGACACATTACATGGCTGGTAGGAGAATTTGGGATTCCATTGATCTTTAGTAGGATTCACCCTCAATTTCACCCTCCATGTATCACTCAGCCTGGTGCTGACCTAGAGCACTATCCCTCTAGTGAGCCTACTAGTTAACAATGCCAAAACAACCTCCGCAACAGATATAGGCAGTTTGAAAAAAACGCTATTATTCCACAGTCACTGGTGTCCTCTTTCCTCTTTTTAAAGCTTTGGCATGTTTCAGTAACTCTGGATTCCATTAACCCAAAATTCCATTAGCCCATGCTTAGTTCGGTGCTGTCCCCAGTACCTAGAAATGTTCCTGGCATCCAGTAGGTGCTTTATAAAAAGCAGTTGAATGAATAAATGACCTAATTTATCGTCACCTTTCTCCTTTCTTTATTTTCAGGTTTACCACTTCCTACTTCCTGGGTGAAATAAAATACTGTAAACTCACACAGCTTCAGGCCAATCTCTCTCTCAGCTCATCCACATCTAGACCCACTCTTCCCTCTAGTCTCGAGGGTACGGCTCCCAGCAGGTCAACCCCCTTACCCTCATCTCGTTCCTCTCCCCTGGCTCAGCCCTTTCTCTCTGTGTATAACGCCTCTATTAGCTTTCCTCCTGAAATTTACTAACCAAGGCAAGTCTCTCCCATTTAAAAAATTCTCCTACTTCTATAATTTTTTTTTCCAGCTAGTATCTCCTTTCTCTACCTTTTTTTAATACCTAATATTCTTGAAATAGTGTCAACACTGGCTCTTTCTTACTTTTCATTCATTTCACTGTATGATCTATATTTGCTCTCAGGGCACTTTTCTTCTGTGCTGTGTGTTCTGGATAAATTCCCTTGTATGGCTTTCTAGTGTCACTAATTTCTATATTCAGTCTAGAGTTTATGACACCCACAGAGGTGTTGTATTTAAATAAATATATTTTGCTCTTTCCAAAATTTCAGGTTGATTCTTTTTTCATGTCCAACAGTTTCTGATTCATAGCTATCCATATTTTTTTTTCTTCATAAAACTCTGTTTTTTCTTTCTTTTTTTTGGAGAGTAGATGCTATCCCTCTTTTTCCTCTTAGAGGATCTTAAATATACTGATATCAAAGGCTTTTTCGGATTTCTCTTTTATTTCCCTCTTATTTCTTAAGTTTTTTGGATATCCTTTATGTATTAGTTTCCCTGTGCTTTGAGATTTTAGTGTGTGGCTCATCTCGATTGTGTCTTCTTGCTGCAGTTTTCTGTCCTTTCATGGTCCTCTGGGACCTCATCACAGAACCAAATGTAATAGACTAGTCTGAGGTCTGGTCTAGCGGGGATGGTGCAGATTTAGTCCTCAGGCCAGAGCCAAGCTCAGCTCTGTACCCAGTAGGGGTTCTCTGTTCTCTCCCATACCTTGAGCAACAGCCCAATATTGACCATTCCTCAGAAATAGGCTGCAGCTATTAGAACTAGTGTGACTAGTTCTGGTCCCCTGATACTCAGCAGGGGCTCCCTGTTAATATTTGACTGCAGGAGTTGAAAGTCAGCCAATACCACCTGCTTTTCATTCTGAGCCCAGTAAGCCAGCACTTCAACCCCACTTGCTGTTGTGTGTTCCATTTTGTTTAGACCTATAGAGCTGACTTTTTAAAAGATTAAAAACAAACAAGCAAACCTCTCTGTGTTTAGAACAGAGAAAGTAGGAGACTTCTACATAAACTCACTTTTCCGTACTGTTCAGTTCTTCATTCACATCCCAGTCTGCTGAAATATGGTTTCTCATGTCATCATTCCATCAAATATTATCTGGATAAGATCAATTATGACTCTGCCTGTCTTCAGAAAAAGTACATATTGATCTAGCTGTTTATCTTCACACCAATATCACACTGACTTGATTACTATAGCTTTATAACGTCTTGAAATCAGTGTTATCCTTCCAAATATGTTGTTCTTTTCGAGATTGTTTTTGGCTACTCTGTTGGCATGTAAGTCCTTTACATGCCAATATGAATTTGAGAACCAGACTGTCGATTTTTGAAAAAAAGTTGGGTGGGGTCTTGATTGGTATCCCATTGAATCCATAGGTCAATTTTGGGAGAGTAAACACCTTCACAATATTAATGAATGAAGTATCTCTCTTTACCTATTTAACTCCTCAATTTCACTTAGCAGTATTTTATGTTTTCAGGGTACATGTCTTCCTCATTTTTTTTGTCTGATTTATCCCTAAGTAATTTACATTTTTTATACTATTAAAATTGGTATCATTATTTTTAATGTCAATTTCCAATTATTTATTACTAGTGTGTAAAAACACAATTGATTTTTGTATATTAATCTTGTATCCTGCAACTTTGCTGAACTAACTAGCTCTTAAAAAAAAAGCTTTTAGTGTATGTAAGTGTGGACTCCTTAGGGCTCTCTCTATGCCACATACTCTGTAAACAGAGATAGTTTAGCTCTCTCCTTTCCAATTTGCATGCCCTTTATTTCTTTCTTTTGACTGACTGTTCTAGTTAGAACTTAGAGCGAATTATTGAATAAAAGTGGCAAGAGTGGGCATCCTTGTCTTGATCCTGATCTCAGGGAGAAAGCTTTCAGTCTTTCACTATTAAGTCTGATGTTAGCTGTGGTTTTTCATAGATGCCCTTTATCAGGTTGAAGAAGTTCACTTCTATTTTCTCATTTTCTGAGAGCTTTTATTAGGAATAGATATTGAATTTTATCAAAAAAGTTTTCCACATCTATTAAACTGATGTTATCTTTATTTTTTATTGTGTTAATACAGTGAATTATATTGACTGTCAAATGCTAATTAAATCTTGAATTCCTGAGATAAACTTTACTTGGTTGTGCTGCATTATCTTTTTTATTTATTGTTGTATTTGATTGGCTAAAATTTTGTTTAAAATTTTTACATTTATGTTGATGAGTGATATTGGTCTGTAGTTTTCCTTTAGTGTCTTTGTGTGAGGGTAATGTTGGCCTTATAGAAAGAGTTAGGAAATATTTTCTCTTTTCTCAATTTTCTGGAAGAGTCTCCAAAGAATTGTTATAATTTCTTTCTTAAACATTAGGTATAATTGGCCAATGAAGCCACTTAGGCCTGGAGTTTTCTTTACAGAAAGTTTTTAACTAATTCAATTTCTTTAATAGACATAGACCTATCAGGTTATTAACTTTTTAAGTTTATTAATTTTTGTATTTCAAGGAATTTATCCATTTTGTTTAATTTGTTGAATTTACTGTCATCAAGGTTTTTATGTTTAAAAATTTTTAATGTGTTTATTAATCTTTCATAACTTTGTTTCAAAGGCATCAAGATTTTTTAAAATAATAATCCCTTATTATCTTGTAGAACCTAAAGTGATATAATTTCTATTATTACTGATATCAATGATTTGTGTATTCTCTATTCCTTATCTGTCTAGCTAGAGGATGTTTATCAATTTTATTATTGATCTCAATGAATCAAATTTTATTTTCAGGTTTTTCATCGATTTTTTCTATTGTTTTCTATTGATTTTTTTATTGTTTTCTATTGCTTTCAAGTTCATTGATTTATGCACTGATCTTTTTCTACTTCCTTTGTGGTTCCTTTGTTCTTTTTCTTTTCTAGTTTCTTAAAGTGAAACTGAAGTTAACTGATTTGACTTTCTTCTTTTTTTCTCTTCTAATGTAGGTAATATAGGTATTCAGTGATATAAATTTTCAAATTTTGATATACTGTGTTTTCGTTTTCATTCAGTTCAAAATGCTTCCTAATATTACTTTTGATTTCCTCTTTGATCCATAGGTTATTTTGAAGTGTGTCATTTTGTTTTCAAATATTTGAGGATTCTTTGTGTTATTATTTCTAATTCAACTTTATACAGTTTGTATGACTTGATTTTTTTAAAATTTGAGATTTAGATATCACGATCCAGAACATGCTCTATCTTGGTAAATGTTCTGTGTGCACTTGAAAAGAATATGTATTTTGCTGTTGTTAGATGGAGTATTTCATAAATATCAATTTAATCAAGTTGGTTACAGTGTTGTATTCATGTTCTATATTCTTAACATTCTGTTTACTGTATCAATTATCAAGAGAAGTATTGCAATCTCTGCTTAAAGTTGTAGATTTGTCTATTTATATCTCCTTGCAGCTCTATTAATAATTACTTATATTTTTGATTTATTTCCGGCTTTATTGAAATATAATAGACAATTAGCTGTTCATATTTATATTGTACAATTCAATGAGTTCTTTTGATTATAGTTGGCATACAATAATGTGAGTTTCAGTTGTACAGCATAGCGATTCGAGATCTATATAACTCACAAAGTGATCACTCCACTAAATCTAATATCCCTCTTCACCCTTACATATTTTATTACACATTGTTGACTCTTGTCCTTATGCTACACTTTATATCTTCATGACTATTTTGTAACTATCCATTTGTACTTCAGAATCTCGTTGACCTTTTTACCATCCCCCCTAAACTCCCTCTTGTCTAGTAGCTCTCAAAATATACTTTGTAACTATGTTTGTTTACATTTTTGTTGTTGTTTATTTTGTTCTTTAGTTTCCACATGTACGTGAGATTATGTAGTATTTGTCTTTCTATCTGATTTACTTCA
>NW_011889050.1:1267649-1282695 GCF_000151845.1 Pteropus vampyrus
GTTTGTTTACATTTTTGTTGTTGTTTATTTTGTTCTTTAGTTTCCACATGTACGTGAGATTATGTAGTATTTGTCTTTCTATCTGATTTACTTCATTCAGCGCAATACCCTCTAGGTCCATCAAGGTGATATTTTTTTCATCCCCTTCCTTTTTAAAGTCTGTGTGTGTCTTTTAATCTGAAGTGAGTTTCTTGTAGGCAGCATATGTAGGGGTCTTGTTTTCATATCCATTCAGCCACCTATCTTTTGGTTAGAGCACTTAATTCTTTTCCATTTGAGGTACTACATTGAGATATGTAGTTATTACCATTCTTTATTCATGTTTTTGATACAAAGTTTTCTTCTTAAAGAAGTCCCTCCAACATTTCCTGTAACACTGGCTTGGCGTTGATGAATTCCTTTTGCTTATTTTTGTCTGGGAAGCTCTTTATTTGTCCTTCAACCCGAAATAATAGCTTTGCTGGATACAGTATTCTTGGTTGTAGATCCTGGGTTGTCATCACTTTGAATATTTTGTGCTAAGCCCTTCTATCTTGCAAAGTTTCTTTTGAGAAATCACCTGCCAATCTCATGGGTGCTCCCTTGTAGGTAACTAATTGCTTTTCTCTTGCTGCTTTTAAGATTCTCTCTTTAACCTTTGGCATTTTAATTATGATGTGTCTTAGTGTGGGCCTCTTTGGGTTCATCTTTTTTGGGACTCTGAGCTTCCTGAGGTTGTATGTCTATTTCCTCCAGCAGGTTAGGGAAGTTTTCCATCATTATTTCTTTAAATAGCTTTTCAACTTCTTGTTCTCCTTCTTCTCCACAGGTACCCCTATGACACAGATGTTTTTACATTTAATTTTGTCCCATAGGCTCCTTAAATTATTATTATATTCTTGGCTTCTTTTTTCTTGCTGTTTTGAGTGTCCTTGGCTTCAATATCCTCTATATCGGTGGTTCGATCCTCTTCTTTACTCACTCTGTTGATGCTCTCTAATATACTCTTCATCTCAGACAATGTACTCTTTATTTCTGACATTTAACTTTTACGTATGTTTTAATATTCCAAAGTGCATTGTTTTTATTTTTGTTTAAACACTCAGTTATATTTCACAGATATTTAAATAATAAAAAAATCTTACATGTTTATGTATATAGCTACTATTTGTCGTGCTCTTCATTCCTTTGCATAGACCCACATTTCCATCTGGTATCATTTCCTTCTTCCTAAAGAACTTTGTTTAACATTTCTCATAGTGTGAGTCTAGTAATGATGAAATCCTTTAGCTTTCCTGTCTGAATAATTCTTTATTTTGCTTTCATTTTTGAAAGATATTTTTTTCTGGGTAGAGAACTCTAACAGATTTATTTCTTGTAGTACTTTTTTCGGTTCTCAAATGTCTCCTCACATAAAGTGTTCCTGACAAGAAATCTGCTATCATCGTTATTTTTTTTCCTATTTTACGTAACATATCTTTTTTCTCTGGCTACTTTTAAGATTTTCTTTGTCATAGAAAGTTTCATCTTGAACAATTTGATTACATTTTGCCCTAGTGTAGTTTTCTCCATGTTTCTTACACTTGGGGTTCACCAACTTTCATTGATTTGCAACTTTTTAGTTTTCATCCAATTTAGAACAACTTTGGCCACTATTTCTTCAAATAATTTTTCTGTCTCATTTTTTCCTCCCCTAATTTGGGGACTCTAGTCACATGTATATAAAAGCCATCTGAAGATGTCCTATTGCCCACTGATGTTTTTCATTTTTTAAGATTCTCTTTTAGCTCTGTGTTGCATTTTTCATAGTTTTTTATTGCTATATCTCCAAGTTCACTAATATTTTCTTCCGCAATGTCTAATCTCTAGTTAATTCCATCAAGTATATTCTTGGTCTCACATGCTGTAGTTTTTATTTCTAGAAGTTTGATTTGGATCTTCTAAAGATCTCCTAAGTCTCTACTTAACTTTCTAAGTATATGGAATGCAATTATAATACCTGTTTTAATTTCTCCGTCTGCTAATTATAACACTTGTGTTGGTTCTGGGTTAGTTCTGATTGATTGATTAATCTCTTCATTATCAGTCATATTTTCCTGCTCTTTTGCATATCGGATGATAGCACTGGCCGCACTTATCCTTTCTTTCATTCTTGTCCTGGTGCCGGGCAGTTTCTTCACATGCATTTGCTGATTAGGTTTCAGTATACTACTCAAGAGGGATGCTTTGCATTCTCTGAGGTTTTCCTTCCGTGTGCCTCATTCTGGAATTTCTCTCCAGGCAGTGTGCTGTGACCTACCTCTTTGTTTCACATAGATCATTGTCCTTGGTTTTCTAATATCTAGTGTCTCACAAACTGTTGTTTTATAAACTTCTATGGTTTTTTTTTTCAGTTGTTTCTAGTGAGAGGGTAAATCTCATCCTCATTACTTTACCTTGGCCATAAGAAGTCTAGTTTTCATATGAACCAGAAATTCCAATTCTAGGTATTTATCCAAGGAAAATGAAAACACTAATTTGAAAAGATATATGCATCCTCCTGTTCATTGCAGCATTATTTACAATAGCCAAGATGAATGCAATTTAGATGTCCATCAATAGAGATATGAATAAAGAAGATGTGATATACATACAATATATACAATGGAATATTATTCAGCCATAAAAAGAATGAAATCTTGCCATTTGGGACAACATGGATGGACCTAGAGGCTATTAACGCTAAGTGAAATAAGCCAGACAGAGAAAAACAAATACCATATGATTTCACTTCTATGTGGAATCTAAAAACACAAAAACAAATGAATAAACAAAATAAAATAGAAACAAGACTCAGAGATATAGAGAACAAACCGATGATTGCCAGAGGGGAGGGAGGTGGGTGAATGGGTGAATAAGATGAAGGGGAAGAAGAGGTACAAAATTTCAGTTTTTTATATATATATATATATAAACAATAAGTCATGGGACTGTAATTACAGCTTAGGGAAAACAGTCAATTCTATCGTAATAAGTTTATATGGTGACAGCTGGTTACTAGACTTATTGTGGTGATCACGCAGCAAGAAATATAAATTTCTAATCACTATGTTGTACACCTGAAACTGATATAATATTGTACGTCAATTATACTTTAATAAAAAATAAAAATAAATAAAAGGGGAAAAAAAGTCTAGCTTTGTCTTTTAGATATGAAAACCTTATAATATCTATCACCTAAAACCCTCTAATACGCTCCTTTGGATAAAAACTGAAATTTTTTGACATGGTCTAAAGGAACCTTCATGATCTGCCCCTGCTCACCCTTTCAGCTTTACCACAAGGCACTCACCCTCTTGCTTTCTTCGATCTTTCCCACTGGCCTGATTTTAGTTTTCAAATGCACCAGCCCTGCTCTAGCTTCACTGTCACCTCACCCCACTCCTGCATGCTAAGCTCTACTCATCGCTGAGGTCGAAAAGTAAATTTTGTCTCAGCAGTGAAATTGTCATCAGCATACTACACATCCCCTTCCATACCTTTTGTTTCAATCACATCGAACTAAATGAGGTTACCCACGATCGGGACTCTGGTTTTTCTCATTGCCATGCCTGTGTCCTTGTGAGTCTTTCTGCCACAACTCTCTTTCTGCTTGGTCTCCTCAGATAATTCCTATTTGTCCTTTAAGAATCAAAGCAGTATTGCCTCCTCTTGAAAACTTTCCATAAACCTCTTCCTATCCCTGTTCTACTTTCCTCCCAATTCGAGTGCAATCTCTCTCTCCTCCACGCTTTCTTAATATCCTACATATGCCTCCACCACAGTGCTTTTCAAAATCTGTTGAAAGAGATTGTTTTCCTGTCCTTCTCTTTAATTGGGGGTAGAAATGGGGTCTATTTGGTTCTTCTCTGTATTTCTAGAACCTAGCAGAGTGCCTCGTGCGTATCAAGCTCTCTTTCTGTGCTTGATGATGAATATATGACTGTATAGAGCTCTTGCCCCTGTTAAGCACTGATATGAGGATGTGTGGACACTGGTACTTTATAGGGAGAGCTTTGTCCTTGGAAAAAGGAGTTACATTAATCAAGTAGAACAAATCATATTGGATGCTATGGCCAATGCAATTAAGCCTTCATCGAACTGCCTGACTTTGGCTCAAGATGAGAACATTGATGAAACGCCTCTCAACCGCCAGGGTTGGGGTCTGCTGAAATGGGCAATTACTGCTGTGAACAATCTATTACTTGTACTGTCAACAGTGTTTTTTCTCTCTTGAAATGCAGAGCGAAGTGGAAAATGCTGTGGGAACTCAGTGGCATTTAATTTACTGATATGATGTGGTAGAAGCCATTCTTTAGCCTGGCTGTGACAGCAATAGTGAGGGGACAAGCATTCGGCTGGAATGCACTAGGGAAGCCATTTTAATCACCCTGTTCCTCACTCTTCCCATATGTAAAATTAAACTGATGAAAGAGAATGCTTGTCACACCATGGTGGTTACTATGGTGATCGATGACTGAGACACAATGTTGTACTGTCCCTAGCCATGCCAATTTCTTTTGATTCTGCTTGTTATTCCACAGAGGGAGAGATGACTGGCAGGTCTCATTTTCTTCTTTGAATTGAGAAAGTTGCTAGCAGTGGCATGGAAAGGCTATTATACTGGCATCTGTGCAGATAACCTGTACTGGGATATGCGCTCTCGGTGAGAAGCAGGGTTGTCCAGTCTTTCTGTGTAATGCATACATAGAAATATTTGTATAGCATGCTCGGGTGAATGGATGAGCTATTTATAACCAGAAAGGACCTGGTTTGAGACCGTAGGTGCTCCAGGTTCTGCCCGGGTGCTCCAAGGGTCAAAGAGATCAGTATTTTGGTGTGCAGCACCAGTCAGAAAGCTCTGCTGTGGATTTGCTTGATCACGTGGCTACTACAAGGGCCATATTCCCAGCTAGAGGCCCCCAGTAAACACCATCAGATGAACTTCAGCCAGGCTAGAAGCATAGCTAATATAAGAAGGTAATGGTCGGGGGCCGGAGGCCTGGCACTGGGTAAGATTGTTGCAGAGCTCTTCCAGTACAAAGACAGCTAGTTCTCCCCCAGGGCCCTGAAGGCCCAAACTGCAAAAACACAGAACTCACCCTTGGCTAACTTAAGGAAAAAAGATACATAGGAAAGGCTACTAGGCACTCACAGAGGCTCTGCGATGACAGTCAGTCTTGGAGACTCTACAGCCAGGGAAGTGT
Source organism: Pteropus vampyrus (assembly GCF_000151845.1). Lineage (NCBI taxonomy): Eukaryota > Metazoa > Chordata > Mammalia > Chiroptera > Pteropodidae > Pteropus > Pteropus vampyrus. Next base: position 1,272,854 of record NW_011889050.1, read on the forward strand.
CAGGCCCGGGAGGCTTCTGTGGTGCAGATCCCACCACTGCTGCACTTGGACACCACCCTTGTGAGGCTCAAGAACAGCACTGGAAGTCCAGCTGCACCTGCTGATGACTGGGCACTGCCCTGCTGCCCCTGAAGTGTCCCTGGGTGTTTTCACCACCACCTCACCCCCAAAGGGATCCACGTGGCCTCTCATGTTTTTGTCTTCTGAATAGAAGACACGGGCAGAGTGTAGGTCCTGTGTCTGTCTGTTATCTGCAAGACAGGCTGAGTGAGCAGGGCCTGCCTTCTGCCACAGCAGGCGGGATGCACACACAGGACATGGGCCCCTTGGGGAGGCTGTTCCAGATCAGCCAGTGGGCCACAGTGTGACCAGCACCCATTGTACCTCTCAAAGCCACATGTCATCATCTTCCCCCGTAAAGCAGTCCCCTTCTGATCTCTTCTGGGTCAGGGGGTGCCACTGTCACTCTCTCAGTCAGATGGTTTCAGAAGCCTGGGAACTGGACTTGGTTCCTTGCTCTCCTTGAGCACTTCCATCCAGACCACCTTCAAGTCAACCATTCCGCCTCCTAAATTTCTCATTAATTTGTCCCAATTCTGCAACCGCACTCACTGGGTCTATGTCCATTGGCACCTCTCACCTAGGCAAGCAAACCTTTTCTCCTGGCTCCCATCCTCAGGCTGTCCCACACCAGCTCTTCCTCCCTGCTGTGCCTGCTGATATCTGGCAAAGTGTCATCCCTCTGGCTTCAACCCCGTGGTGGGTCCCCACTGCCTTCAAGGGAGAATTCAACCCCCAGATCTCATGGCAACTTTTATGTTGACATTTTTGACTCTCACACATTGAGTACTCCAGTAATATTTTTATTCTCTAACAGAAGAGTAACAATAAAATAGCTAAGGTGTACTGAATGTACACTAAATATGCCATATAGACAGTGCTCACACAGTATCCTTGGAGATAAGTGCCATCTCACAGAGCAAGACATGGAGACCATAGCAATAATGGCGGCCTCAGCATTCAAAATAGGTCTGCCCGTCCCCCACGCTATGCCTTCGACCAGGCCTCTGTCAGCTGTCTTTACTGAATTGCTTGCAGTGACTTGAATAAGACTGTGCTTACTTCCACTTCCATTCGTTTGACTGTTCTTTTCCTCCTGTTTCAGATGGTGCCCTTCTTTGTTCCTCTGCCTGAAGCTACTTTGCTGCTCACTCACAATTCATCTCTTCTGAGGGGCCTCCCCGCTCTCCCCAGCCTACCACCAAGTGGTCCGCATCAGAGCCCCTTCTGCAGCACCCACAGCCCTCCTGGCCGGCACTACTTCCCTGGCAGTCGGCCCGTGAGAGCTGAGAGCAGGGACGCGTCCTAGTGAGCAGGCATGCTGACTCAAGCTGGTCTGTGTCACATTCAAGGGTTCCTGCAAAGGCTCATTGGTTCCTCCTGCCACCTGTAAGCCCAGATTGGCATCAGCATGGGAATGTGTGGGCCACCTTCCCCAAAGAGGAACCAGGGGAGGAGTGGACAGCTACCTCCCACTCTCTTGTCCCATCAGCCATGCCTCAAGAGAAAATATAGCCCCTACTGTGCTAAGTAGTACATCTCAACTTTTCACCCTCAAGAGGCTGCTTTCTGGAGCACTTCTAATGGGTTATCTGCTGGTTGACTAGATTCTAAAGAGTTGTGTACTTTATTGCTCCAAAGAATTTACGTTCTTTTTGTTCTTTAAGCCTTACTTTGAGAAGAAGAGGGATGATTTCTGAGTGAATAAGATTGGGTGGGAAAAGGAATGCTGTGTCATAGAAATGAAATTCAGGGTTACATCCTCCTGTCCTGGGTTCCTTTCACTGCAGTGACAATGTTGCTGGCGCTATGGTTCCAGAAGGTTACTGGTGTGGGCTCCTGGGAGTGTCAGCGCAGTGCTAAGCTTCTAAACAAGATGTGCTTACCCTCCTTATGCCCGTAAGATTCACCCCTTAATTTCTCTCCATTTCATACAACACTGGTAGCAAACCAGTGTTTCCTTAAATTATGTCAGCCTGTCTACTGATAATGCTGGCAGGAAGTTGAAGGACCAATGACTATCACTTCTTCTAGCTTCGAGCATGTCAGAAAGGATCTGTGTCTCATGACCAGCCCTGTCCTGTGAAATGCTGCCTCACTGGGAAACCCTTAAGTGCCTGGTGCACGATGGCCTATGAGGCCAGACCACAGCCGCCTCACAGGGGCATCTGAAGGCGTCTCTGTTAATCTTATTAGTCTACACACTCCTCTTGCTGCATGAAATGTATAAATATTTGTAAATTCTCTAAATCCCTTTTAGCTGCCAGGAGAGGGTGATATGATAAGTCAATACATTTCCTGGAGATCAGTAGAGGTTGATGATTTTGATAAGCAAATACAACTCCCCTCCTTGACCCCCCTCCCCGCCCCCACTGCTGCCCCAGCCTCTATGGACTGCTTGATACCTGGACCAAAATGTTTCTACAATTTGTGTACCTGAGACACCACCCCCTTGTCAAATTTACCAGAGCAGTGAGGTCCCAGGAAACCTGGTACCTACCTGTGGGGACAGTGCTCCGGGCTTGGCTGGTCACTGGCTTGGCTGAGTGACGCAGACAGCTGCCCATCAGGGGAGAGGCGGCCTGGGCCTGGGGTGAGTTGAGGGGAAGGGCGGGCCTCGTGGCAGTGGAAGGGCTGCTGAGACTTCCACCGCCTGGGTGGATGGTTGTGGCCATCCCTTTGGCCAGTGGAGACCCTCCAACCATATTATTCCAGGGAGCCCTGAGGAAATAAAGCAGAATGAATTCAGATGAGGGTGCAGATGAGACCATACCATACGGGCCACTGATAAAGGTCTGCTCTTACATACTGGCTCTGAGAGGTGACACCATGAAGTCCAGGAGACAAATCCTAAAACAGTGCCAAGCTAATCCTTGTAGGCAAACAATGCCCAGAGCTACAGCTGAGAAGGGCACTCTTTGTAAAACCTTCATGGGGGCTAATTCTCAACGTGAATATTCAAGAAATAGCAAAAAACACCCCAAGAAACAGAGGACTGATTCTAATCAATGAAATATTTTGTACCAGAGCTACTGCTTTGACTCATTCTAACAAACAGCTATGTGTCCCCAAACACATCCAGAAAGAACAAGTGACTGAGTCATATCCCATGAGGTTTGGACACATCTGGCATGTGGCGGGAAACAGTGACAAGGACCCATTCCCTCTGGACATGGCTGCCTCCTCATCTCTGCCCGCCTCTGGGAAAGGGCACAGACAAACCACATCCTGCTGAGGATGTCAGGGAACTTGCAGTTTCATACCAGAAAAGAGATGCCCTTTCACCCCAAGGTTTCCACATGCAACCAGTTTAGAGTGTTTAAGAAATACAAAAGGAAAACAGCAACTTGGAAAATGGGCTTTTAACCCTTTCACACTACACATACTTGCACTAAAGCTATACTCTGCTGTGGAGGCGCAGAATACAGCTTCCATGAGTCCAGTTTCAGGAAATCAGAATGTCGTTCCTTAGTCCAAGAGCTCAGTAAGCTCCCCTCTGTCCCCTCAGGATGTTAGTTGTGAGATACCAGAAGCCACACGCGGGAGACAACAGGCACTGCCAGGCCTGTGGCTCCTGGGCCAGGCCAGAGGTCCCCCTCTCCATGTGGCTTGGTCTCATTGGGCCATGGCTTCAGATGGAGAAGATCCCCTGCAGAGTCGACTCAGGCTTCTGCAGAACAGCTGTGGGGAAAAGGGCCTCCTGGCAAAGGACACGGCTGTCCAGGGGCCACAGGCCGTGCCTTCCTTCCTTAGCCCTTAGAGCTGCCTGAAGTCTACTTCTAGCAAGAACCTCTGGCAGCTGGCCAGCCAAAACCGTGAAAAGGAATTTAAAATCACATCTTCCACCTGTTGAACTCACTTTTGCCCTAGGAAGTAATTTTTAAAAATTAAATAAAGTGGGCTCACAAATGAAGGGCTTCCCAGGAAGACCTGGTGGTGGACCTGAGGCTCCAGGCCAGCGCCACCTCTCAGGCGCTTTGAGAAGTATGGACCATTTCATTTCTTTGCACAGCAGTCTCATTCCAAAGAGAGCATAAACCCAAGGGTCATGTCTTCAATTTATTTATATGTCCTAGAGTGTTAATCTCATGAACAGGCTTTCATGAGTGGGACTGGCTGAAATAAAATCAAGCAGTGGGAACTTCATCTCAGTGGAAAATTCTTGGACAACCGTGGATAACATTTTTAGTGAATTTTTAAAATTGCCTTTTCTATTTTATAAAAATGATATCATTGAAAATTTGCACCACATAGGAAAGCACAAAGGAGAAAAAAAATTAATAACCAAGAATGCTACCACTTAATAACAACGCTTAACTTTTGGGAATATGTCATTTTTCCTTTGCATATATGCATATGTGTGTGTTTTGTGTATAATGGGTCTGTATGTGACTGTACACATGCACACTGCTATACTCACACTTACACAGGCACACACCCACTCACACCTGCACACACGTGCATATACACACTCTCGAGATCTCACTCCTCCTGGTGACTTTGCATTCCCAATGCTACTGCCCTGATGCCAGCTTGTTCTGTTCCCATCCTCTCCCCTTGGCAGCCAAAGCCTGCTCAGGGAAAGACAAGCCAACATAATTCAGAGGGTGCAATGCCTTGTTCAAGGGGACTCTGAACTCACAAGGCTGACCACCACAGGCAGGAGTGCCCTGGCTGCCTTCTGAACTGTGTTTTTGGCAGCCCAGCCACAGCATGACCTCCAGGCAGTGTCAACACCTGGAATGTGGGGGTGCATCCTCCCTCCTCTCTCAGGCAGTGACTCTGGACTCACCTAGAGGCAGGTGTCACGTAGTTTCCCGGGAACACGCCAGAGAGCCCAGTCCTCAGGGATGTCCCCTTGAACCAGCCGTCCTGACACTTCTCAAGGACGCGGTACATCTCACCCTTGCGCAACTCCAGCTCGTCGTTCTTCTGGGGCTTGTAGGCGTAGAGCGCCAGGTACCTGCAGAAAGAAGCAGAGCCGAGGATAAAAGGTGGCTGGCAAGGTGGGCATAGGACCACCGGATGTCACCCGGGTCACACATGAGCTCATCTTCAGATGAACCCAACCTAAAAAGAGTACCTGATGCCTGTGTGGAGGGGTGGAGCTTGCACACGAAGCATCTAACCTGCTCTTCACAATCAACCAATGAGGTGAGGAAGGGCCCAGCACTGCCAGGCCCAGGGAGGCACACACAAGGAAGGGGTAGAGCTCTGCCTCATGATCCTAGAGCCCTCAACCCTGCACTGACTCGGGGAGGTGCACACCTGACAACACCTGTCTGACAGCTCAGTAAGGCTATATGATTCATCCAAGGACCTGGAGGTTGTGTCAGAAATAGATCCTGGGGCCAAGTCTTTGGGCTTAACTTTCTTTCTTTCTTTTTTTTTTTTTTTTTAAATCTATTGTCCACCCTGTCTAAGACTTGATGCTCTGGGCAAGAGAAAACTTTAGAAAAAAACCAAGAGCCAGTTGAGAAAATCTTGGGCTGGGTTTTTCTCATTTAGTCTAACCCAGCCCTTGCTCATCCAATCAATCTGAGCAGGAAGGGGCCTCAGAGGCCCTTTTAAAAGAAAAGGCAGTCTAGTTAGGGAATTTTTGGTTGCACTCTTCCTTGCAATATTTGTACCATGACTAATTATTTAAATGCTACTTTTCTTTAAAGCCTATTTAAAGACAAGGAAAGAACAAAGTTAGTGTTGTAAATCTTGGCTTAGGGTCTAGAATTTGTGCCCCGATGTTAGTGCATGAGCTGAGGCAAGTGCCTCTTGTAAAATACCTGGGGATCTCTCCATCCCCAGCCTCACGGAGTACTTATGAGGACTAAGTAATACTGCAAAGTATTTTGCTACTTTGGTTGGTTTTGAGCTGATAGAATTGTGTTAAGCAACTGTATTTGCTCACAAGACTCAGGCAGAAAAGTTAGTGCAATAAGAAACCAAAGATTTTAGCTGACCCCTTCCCGAGGTCAGGTGGCAGGTCTCTGGGGACTGAGGAGGCTCAGAGACCCCCAGGGCACTCTCCCGACCCTGGGAGGAGCCTTCTTAGTAGGTGAATACAGAAATGGAACGTCACTCAGTAGCGCTCAAGCAAGAAGATCTAAGAGGCCCAGTGAGGAGTTTGCTAGAACAGAATGAGAAGCCTGTAAAGATTTCTTGGCCTTAAAATATAGTAAAATAAGATCAAATCAAATCAAACCCAATCTGCTACTCTTTTCCAGCATCCTAAATCTATACACCCCAAGTACCTCCCTTTGATTCAACAAAGACCTTGTTTATTTCCTTTGTTTACAGGTTCCCCTCTTCCCTTAGGGGAATCCGGAGAAAGACAGGAAGGCTTACATCTGGACTTCTTCCCTTTTGAAAAGATAAACACTGACAGGAAGCAGTCCTGGCTTCAGGGAGGATAAAGCAAGTCCTCACAGGAGAGGACCCTTCCCTTGTCCTGAGCATTAAGAGTGACGTTTTGCAGTGATGCCCACATGACAAATAAAGAGAATGCAGGCCATAATAGTTCAGTTTTCACATTCGATGACTCTCAGGAAGCTCTCTGATGGCGACAGAGGAATTACTACAAATGGAAAAGTCACTTGAAAACTGCATTTATACCACCAATGTGGGCGTAGGGCTACCTCACGCAGGAGGAGGTGGGCGGTTTCCACACAGCTCAGGCTGAGGCAAAGAGAGAATGAAAAGAAAAGGCAAAAAAAAAAAAAAAAAGGGAATCCGTGGGAAGTTTGTGAACCAAAAAGAATGATGCAAGACTTTTTGTGTTTGCTCCCAAGGAAATATAATTGAAGCATAAGCTCTGGTTCGGTTTGCCTCATTCTGTCTCTTCATGATGTGAGAATAATCTTTTTGATTCTGTGGCTGGTGAGCACACAGTGGTAGGAGCAGAATGCCAAACTGGGGGTGATGGCTCCTTGGAGTCATGTGCGTGCAACACAGACCTCACCAAACAATCACGTTTCCTTAGTCGAGGGTGGGGCAATGATGTGCTGCCTTTGTTCCATGGGGGCCCTCATCCTCTGGCTTGTTAAACAAGGATTGGGGACCAAGTTTCTGTCTCTCTCATTCTTGGTCCTGTGCAGAGGTTCTGGCGGGCACAGAACAGAGAGGCACACGGTCCCCTGCTGGCCTGTTCCTCCAGCTCTACTTCTCCACCCCCGGCCCAGAGGAACGAGTCCCATGAGCCTCCCTGGGCCTCTCTAGTATCCCTCCTCCCTCTGGGCTGCTGCTGGCCACTGGCTGTTGAATGCTTCCCTTGAAAGACTGGGCCACTGGGCCATCACCTGGGTCCTGGAGTGGCCCTCCTCAGGTTTCTTGTCTGCCTGAGCAGCATCTTGCACATGTGGCCTCAGATCACAGAGCTCCTACCAGGGAAATCTGAACACTGCGGCTCAGATTTCCTCCGAACCAAAGCTCTGCTGTGTTGTTTCAGAGCTCTGCCTTGTTGAAGACCCTTTTCCAAAGGCTCCTTTCACACATGGAGATTTTGAGAAGGGCTGGACTCCTCAGGAAGGGCACTGTGTTGAAGAGTTTAAATTCCCTTCTCGTCCTCTCATCTACCACTGCTTACCTCATTCGCAGGGGATCTGAGGAATTTTAAGCAGCTATGTCCTCTCGTGACCAACCATACATCCCTTACTAAGACGTCGGCACCTGCGAATCTGTGGCCACATCTACCTCCTGAGGAGCCGAGTGACAGTGTGGGGGGAAACCAGAGTCCAGCCCAGAGGAAGGGGCCACATGTATACATATCTAGCTGAGGGAACCCAGCAAACCTTGGATCAGGGAAGCTTTACCCCAAGGTGTTTCCTGACTATATCAAACTCCTTCCTGCCTCAGGACCTTTGCATTTACTTTCCCCACTCTCTGGAGCTCTCATCTCTCAGCCTCCTGCCTACCAATCCCCACTACATTGTATACACCACATTGCAGAGCTTTTTAACTGTTTTGTTCACTGCTCTATCCCCAGTATCTAGAATACTGTCTGGCACATAGCAGGTTCTCAATAAATATTTGTTGAAAAAATAATAAAATAGGGGCTCTGTTTTTGAGACTTAGATTAAGATTGCCGAAGGAAAGTGCGTGTGTGTGCGTGTGTGTGCGTGTGTGTGTGCATGTCCTGGGGATTGTTTCATACTGCCCCAAGGTCTGCCAGCTGACCTTGAATATAAAAATAAGCACAGAGGAAACGGGTTTGGTCTTTCCTCCCTCAGGAGGTCACAGTGAAGAGTTGGCACCATAAAAGGAGGAGACGAAAGCCAAGGGGAAGTGCTCAGGGAATGATAAAAGAAAACGCAGAGAGAAGGGGGCTGAGAGCTGCCAGTCTCCACACAGGAAGGAGAGGAAAGGAAAAGGAGAAGCAGAGGACGAAGACAGTGCAAGGGCAGAGGAGGCAGGCATCTGCTCAGGAGGGAGCTGAGCTGGTCTGGAAGCACTGGGACAGAAGAAAGCAGCGAAGGAGATAAGCCGGGGAAGAGACCTAGGTACCTGAAGGGGTGAGAAGTGAGTCTAAGACGGGGGAGAAATCTGGAGTTTGAAAAGCTTCTATAGCAGAGATAACAAACCAGCCCAAAGAGGCGTCGAGGCTCCCTCTGACCAGGGCACTGTGGGTCCTAGAAAAGGGTCACTGTGACCGGGGCTTCCTTCTTTGCTCCTCCACCTATCCTTCAAGCCTGTGGGACCTGGGTGACTGCAGCAGGACACCTGGACCATCCATCTGCGTGGAGTGTGAAGCTATGGATTCAAGAGCTGGCCCTTCTAGACAGAGGAGAGGCCCCTGGCGACACGTGTACAAGGCCCATGTTGGCTCAGCAGCCCAAGGACTGGGCCCTGCACCGCCCACACCTGGCTCCGTGAGCTGTGTCCATAGCATCCAACTTCCACAGTGGGAAATTCACACTCCAGATTTAGGAAATAAGGCAAGCGCTAGCAACTGTGACAAATGCCTAGGCAACATTTGAGTTGTTGAACGGTCATGTTGTGAGCTTGGGGGAGTAGCCAACAAATCATTGAAAGTTAATTGTCTTTCGGGAATGAGCTGATTATCTTTCACTATATATTTTAGGATTCTCATGCCATTTAACAGGACAAAGACTCTGCCTTCATTTCTCAGCAAAAAAGGGGAGTTTCCATCCTTCCCCATCCAAAGAAAAATAAAGATTATTTAGATTGTGGGCCTCAAGTCATCTTTAAGACAGAAATGCCTTCTTCTAAAATTCCATTTTTATTTTACATAAATGGAGACATGCTTGTTAATGAAATAATAAAGGCAGGAAATGGGCAACCAAGAGGTGAACTTGGCTAAACACCTGCTGCCTGATTTGTGCGACGTGGGCTGAGTGGGGCCACACTGCTACGGACCAGGGTACCGGTGCCACCCCCGCTTCCCGGGTCACATTGGCATAGGCTCTGCTGAGACAGCATGTCGCTGAGGCTAGCTTGCAGAAAGAGACAGATCTGGATTTCATACTGCACCATGCCTCTTTACGCGGGAAATCTGCATTCTTAACAGTGAGAAGCTGCTATTTCTTTAGCAATTTCAGCTATTCTATTTATTAGATGCCCAGGGATACAGACATCCCTCAGGGGCTAAACAGCAAGCAGTGCAGCCGGGGGTCATCTCCAAGGATGCCATCACCCCCAAGGGACAACACACTCCCCCCTCAAAGCACAGGGCTCAAAGTCATCAGAGTCAGAAACCTTGATTTTACCTCATTTATAAGGAGTTGCTGTCTGAGGGCCCTCAAGATAGTCATGAGAGCTCTACCTCCACC
>NW_011889050.1:1282745-1291505 GCF_000151845.1 Pteropus vampyrus
CTCTGACCAGGGCACTGTGGGTCCTAGAAAAGGGTCACTGTGACTGGGGCTTCCTTCTTTGCTCCTCCACCTATCCTTCAAGCCTGTGGGACCTGGGTGACTGCAGCAGGACACCTGGACCATCCATCTGCGTGGAGTGTGAAGCTATGGATTCAAGAGCTGTCCCTGCTAGACAGAGGGGAGGCCCCTGGCGACACGTGTACAAGGCCCATGTTGGCTCAGCAGCCCAAGGACTGGGCCCTGCACCGCCCACACCTGGCTCCGTGAGCTGTGTCCATAGCATCCAACTTCCACAGTGGGAAATTCACACTCCAGATTTAGGAAATAAGGCAAGCGCTAGCAACTGTGACAAATGCCTAGGCAACATTTGAGTTGTTGAACGGTCATGTTGTGAGCTTGGGGGAGTAGCCAACAAATCATTGAAAGTTGATTGTCTTTCGGGAATGAGCTGATTATCTTTCACTATATATTTTAGGATTCTCATGCCATTTAACAGGACAAAGACTCTGCCTTCATTTCTCAGCAAAAAAGGGGAGTTTCCATCCTTCCCCATCCAAAGAAAAATAAAGATTATTTAGATTGTGGGCCTCAAGTCATCTTTAAGACAGAAATGCCTTCTTCTAAAATTCCATTTTTATTTTACATAAATGGAGACATGCTTGTTAATGAAATAATAAAGGCAGGAAATGGGCAACCAAGAGGTGAACTTGGCTAAACACCTGCTGCCTGATTTGTGCGACGTGGGCTGAGTGGGGCCACACTGCTACGGACCAGGGTACCGGTGCCACCCCCGCTTCCCGGGTCACATTGGCATAGGCTCTGCTGAGACAGCATGTCGCTGAGGCTAGCTTGCAGAAAGAGACAGATCTGGATTTCATACTGCACCATGCCTCTTTACGCGGGAAATCTGCATTCTTATCAGTGAGAAGCTGCTATTTCTTTAGCAATTTCAGCTATTCTATTTATTAGATGCCCAGGGATACAGACATCCCTCAGGGGCTAAACAGCAAGCAGTGCAGCCGGGGGTCATCTCCAAGGATGCCATCACCCCCAAGGGACAACACACTCCCCCCTCAAAGCACAGGGCTCAAAGTCATCAGAGTCAGAAACCTTGATTTTACCTCATTTATAAGGAGTTGCTGTCTGAGGGCCCTCAAGATAGTCATGAGAGCTCTACCTCCACCACGGGTGCCATGGGCCATGGGCTGAGGCAGGATCAGAGTAGAAGGGCAGGAAACCAGCATTTGCCACATGTCACGCACGGTCTCACCTATGCCCCACATAACTCTGAGGCTGGGTGGATCCCCCCATTTCATAGCTGAGGAAACTAAGACTCAAAAAGATTGAGAATTTGTGTTCACTCAGCGAGTGAGAGACGGGCCTGGCTCTGGGCCTGGGCAGAGCACCAAGAAAGGCTATGGAGGAGGCTGGAGGCTGGGCCAGGCTGGCTTCTGAAGGCGAGAGCCAGTGCGGCCCACTGCACGGAGTGATGCTGTACCGAGGCACTAAGGTGCATGCTCTTTTCATCTTTATTTTAAATCTGTTCTATCGACACGTAATCTCTCTCTGGTCTCAGTATTTCAAGTTCAACCTCTAGGGGTGCATTGCTAGGGGAATGAAAACATAAATAAATCTGACTTCACCTTAAAAAAAATCTCCGCCCCTCCTCATTCTTCCTTTGGTGCCCCACAGGGGAAACCAAAAGCTGATGGACCTGCTGGGTCATTTTGCTGTCTGTGGTGTCTGTAGATCTGGCTCGCAGCTGGTGCTGGGGTGGGGTGCTGGCCTGGGATGGGGAACATGCCATCTGGCATCTACTTTCCTTTCAGAATGACCCAAGAGAAAGCACCACGGACCACACTGGAATGAAGGAAGGCTCAGCCCACTCTCACCCTGAGGCCTGCAGCTCTCTGGGTCCCCGCTTTGTGCCCTGGGTCACTCGGTCTAGATTCCGAGACGGCCACAGGTGTGCCATCTCTTTGCGCCCTTCCTACTCATGTCCCCTCAGCTGTGCCCTGCAGAGCTGCAGGTGCTGACAGTCTCTGGGCAAGCTGGATGGCATCCACGGTGCACAGAGCTGCAGCTGGTCCTCACAGAGTACGCGGGGGCCACAGCTGGGCCTGGTGTAAAAAGGGAGAACGAGGCAGCACCCACTGCAAGAGGTTCTCATCCTCTTGGATCCCAGGGCCCGACTCTCACGTTGTAGTCCCTCAAGAGGCCTCAGCAGCTCCACACGGGCCTCCACAGAGGGCTCCGGTGGTCTCTGTGACACACGTAGATTATACAGGGGCTGCCTCTCCAGGCCCAGAATTCACCTCTGTGGATTCACACACAAAGGCTGGCACTAAAAATCCCTTATTAAAGGCAATAGTAGGAGAATTTGGTTCAGAGAGCCTTCTTCCCCACTTCCCTGTAGCCCACATGGGGCTTTCGTGCCAGTTAGAAAAAGGTGCCGCCTCCTCTGGTCAGCAACAGCCCGGCACATGTGAGTCAAGTTTGTGGAACATCAGGCCCCACGCGCCCCCGGCACCCTTGGGCAGACATGCACACACTGGACACACTAGCTGTGACCACTCGGCTAGGCTCATGCGCTGTCTGTGTTACCAGCAGCCTGCTGCCCATCTCCGAGTACCGTAGTCACTCACCCCCATCACTTGCTCATCTCTACAGCAAGCTCTTCATTTGCTGTTAATTGTCTACAGATTTCCCTTCTATTCTAATCAAGGAGAGAATTAAAGTATTTTAGTGCCTTTGTGAATTTCACACCCTTTCTTCTCTATTTGATGGCTTGCTTGTGTTTCTCGTAAAAGATTATTTTCAACTCCTCCTGTGAAGAGTTCCGCTCCTGTTCTGGTTGCCAGGGCCACACCAGCTCAAATTAGCAAGATGTGTGCCCACTCAACGATTGTTCAATTCAATAGATGTCGACTGAATGACAGCCTGGTGCAGCCGGGTGGTGGAGGAGCCTGCCCAAGGAGCACCCGTCCCAGCGGGTGGGGAGAGCGATGGCATAGGTGTCGTGGGAGGGGCACTGACCATGGTCAGCAGGCCAGGTAAGTCCTCTGATGGAGGTGGCAGCTGAGCTGGGGGAGCTGTGAGTCGATGAGGTGCTGAGATGGGGCTGAGTGCGGATGCTCAGAGGGAGAGAATGGAGGAGCGTTTGGGGAACTGCTGTGCGGCCGGCTCCTCACCCAGTTGTTCTGTTGGTCCTGACTGCCCAGGAACCCACCAGCAGCCGGCCCTAGTTCAGACAAGGTTCTCCTAGGAAGAACACAATGGCGGGAGCCCAGGGAAGGAAGGAGCAGGGACGGTGAGGCTATGAGGCCAGCTGCTGGGAAACTTGCCTATGGGGGCCACAGTGCAGAGACCCCCCAACAGGCAGTCCTGCACCAGCAGCATTAGCATCTCCTGGAAACTTGTTAGAGATGCACATTCTGGAGCCTCACCCCAGGGCTAATGGGGTAAAACCTGGCAATCTATGTTTCAACAGCCCTCCAGGGATTTCTGCTGTTCTGAAGTTGAAGACCTTCCTTTGTGCTGGCCCAGGTCCCTGCTCAAGGGCTGCAGTGCTGTCCCTCAGAGTGGGCCATAGGCTCCTGATGGCCAGCCACGGCGCCCCTCAGTGGGAAGTTCTCTGCAGGGCACTGATTCACTAGACTCTGTCCCTCCCAAGGGCTCTCCAGTTGAGGAAACTGAAGTGCCATCCAGGCTCCAGAGCTCCCCGGGGATCGGGGATCTGCGGGCTTCTCTTCAACAACTCCCTCCCTCACGGGTGTGGTTCCTGACGGCGGTCCCTACAAACCTCAGCCTCATGTCTGCTTCCAAGAAACCCGATTTAGACAACATTGGTGCTGCTGAGGACCTGCCGCCACGCGCAGGGCTCGGGGCTGGCTTTCTGTCCTCTGCAGCCGGCCCTGCTCGCACCTTTACAAGTCTCCAACCTCTGCCCGCTGGGCTCTCCTCTGCTCGGTTAATTTTCCTGCTCTTGCCCCCATGCATCCCTCCTCATTCCCCACCTGCCTGGGGCCTTGTTCTGCTCTCTCCCTGAAGGTGCTCAGCCTAACAGGGCTGCTGGAGGGCAGACACCTGTGACCCTGAAAGAGCTGACCTTGAGGCGAGGGGCTGTCAGAGAAGGCTGGATGGTAGCCTCGCCCCTCTCGGCCCATGTCCCTGGCCTCAGCAGGGGCTTATGTTACTCGGTCCTGATGTACTGAGCTCACACTGATCTAGTCCATCACACACTGAAGTGCAGAGCCAGCCTCTGTGTTACAGATCTGTGGTGGAAGAGACCCATTTCCTGTGTGGGGCACAGTCAGGTCACCAGTCCCTTTCCCAACATCACAGAACATGGGGGCTATGTACTCATTAGGAGGTGGCTTGGTGACCTCTTGACCCTCAGGAGAAATGTAGGTGGGGTCAAGAGGAGGGTTACTTTCTCTTCCTGCCCTATCTGGTCCTTTGCTCCCCTCGTCTGGCTTTCAGAGGCCCAAGGAAAAGTGGAGGTGAGAATTCAGCCTGAGTGGCGGCCTACCAACCTTTACGGTGTCCGAATGGACTACTTCTGACCCGAAATATGGCCTGCAGGACCAGACACTCATTTCTGCCCCCAGGAAGTATGGCAGGTCAAGCAGATGAAGGGCAGACAAGCCCAGGGGCCAGAGAGTGGACTTTGGGTGGCCTCCGAAAGCTGAGGAAGTGAGAAGGGAGGGTGTCAGCTCCCATAGGCCTGAGTGTGTCAATGTGGAAAAAGATGAGCAGCCGCCGCCTCCACTGCGTGGGCAAACCGAGACCCCTTCTTGCGTTTCGGGGCAACCAAAGCCTTAGGAAACCGGTGCCCATGGAAACCTTTTATATGCTGGAAGAAGGGAACAAGAACATCCTGCGACCCATGGCTCACCTGAGAGATCAGGCCTTTTAATCACGTGGGCTCGCATTTCAAGGCACATGACTTGATCTGTAGAGGGCAAACCCACGGGCTACTGAGGATTACAGAATGCGGGCCTCTTGAATTTATTCCATCACTGACCTTCAGCTTAGCCAGTTGGTACTCCCTGGAGTCCCAAGGCCAAGCATTTGCAGACTCCCTGGCCCACGGCAGCACACTCAGGGCTGCCATTATTTTTTGTGAAGGCAGCACTTCTTGCGCTCAATTTCAGACTACATGACTATCAGTACTGTTTGGGGAAGAACAGTCAGATAAAGAGAAACCAGTCTCCTACCCTAGATGCCTGTCACCAGTATGCATGGGACGGCTAATTTCTTGGTGCTAAAGAGAGTAGGTGAGTGGTCAGGCTCTTCCCCTACTCAATAAACTGATAAGGTAAATCTGATCTTTTCCTCCCTAGGAATAAAATGAACAATGTGATTTCAAAGGTCATGTTCTCAAAATGGATCATGCATAGTGCTGTAACATATGTGATATCACCTGACATGGTCCTTGTTCCGTGTGTATAAATAGCCACGGAAAGCACATATTTAACTTACAACGGTCAATCACAGTCATGCTGGCCATGATTCATCTGCTGCTCAGATGACCACTGTGACCAGTGAACACATTCCTGCTAAGATGTTTATCATCCTTTGAAGGGCATTATCTGACATGGAAGTCTCTCTTCCGTTACCCAAATGAAAATCTCAACCCAAACAGGGACAGCTCTGGAGGTGAGACAGAGGAGGGAGCAAAGAGATGGGGGCCCCTATGGCAGAGGGGGTGGGGGTGGCGAGAGAACGAGGTCCCTCTGTAGTCTGCACCAACTTAAAAAGCCTGACATGGGAGTTCAGTGCATGATTGAGGCCTTCAGAATGAATTCACAACTCTTGGGGAGTGATATTCTTAGAACTGTGTTATCTTTTGGGTCTCAAAGAGCAGCCTTCTTGGGTGGCTGACCTGATGTGTAAGAGATGGGGGCTTTGGGCACCCAAGAGCCCTCTTCACCCAAGAAGGGGAAGGCAGTAGCTCGCACTGAAAATTTATTGAGAACTCATGTGTCAGGCATTCATCTAGTCAGCGGGGGGGACCTCAAAAAGAAACACTAGGGCCTTATCTTTGAAGAGCTCACTGGGTCCTGCCTCTCATTTGGGGAAGTACGTTAGGGACCAAGGGCCTCCAGTGGGGCATATCTACTTCCTTAAGGAAAGGGTCCTGCATCCAGTTCTTCAAGAAGAGCAAGACCGTCACCTCCATCCTTCCTCATCCTTCCTCCTCAGCCCCCAGGTCTGAGGTGAAGCCATTGGAGCTTACCCAGGAGACCCAGCCAGATGACAGTATCTTCTGTCTAAAGACATCCAGAAGGTAGCCTACTAATCTATGTTCTTCTCAGGAAGACATATTAAATATAGGTAAGTCTCAATTTCCTTTTGTTTAGTTGGTTGTGTTAATAACCTAATCATGGCAGAGTGGGCAGACAAAGGGATGTTTGGGGCTTTCCTATCTGCATCTAGATAAAGGCAAACGTTTCCACTGGGCTTAGAGAGGGTAGGTGAGCATGTACCAGGATATTCACGCTACTTCTAGGAAACCTTTTGGAGCTCGGCAAGTTGCTTTTTCAAAAGGCATTTTTTTGCTTAAAATATATTCTGTTCTGCAACAACACAGGTTTTATGTGTCCCTCTGACCTGCTTCGGATCTATGGAACTTTCTACCTCACTACATTGTTCGCCAAATTCATATTCTCCACTTTAAAACATTCATTCAAGTAACTGACTCATTGCCAAATAAGAGTAAAAGTCAGTCTAATTCTTCAGAACACTAAGTGAGGAATTTTAAAACTGCATGCATCTTTTAAGAACTATAATTTAACGAGAGCAGATTTTCTAAACAAGATAAGCATCTCACTTCTAGCTATGATTCATATGGTTATATTTGGCTATGATACTCAGCTACTATGACGGGAATGGCAGTTATGGCTGTTAAACTACTAAGTTACTTCTGAGCAGTTGCTACTAGCCACCTTGAAGCTCCCACGACCACTCACTGCCCTGGCATCCCCCAACCTCCAAGAGCCATACCCCAGACCTTCTCAGGGGCCGATGGAGTCTTCTCTGTGCTATGGCTGGTACTTCCTGAATGGCCAGTGCCTTTGTCATCAAATATTTGATCCCCCCCACCGCCCACCATTTAGAATAAATGTCCTAGAGACAATGACATTAAAAAGATGTGCTAGACTTTGCTATACTCTCCTGTCAGCAGTATTATTAGATGCATATAACTAAACTGACCTACTAGTAACAAATGAGACAACCCTGTAGAAACCATACATTCACATGCTAGCAGGGGTGGGAGGGAGATGCTGAAGGCAAGGGACCCCAAAATGTAAACAGCAGCTCACACGTTGAGGGGCAGCTGGACTTTGGGAGCCGTGCCCTGCTGTTCAGCCGCTGGGATGGATCCGGCCGAGGAGGAGGAGTCCTGGAAACAGACAAGAGGAGACAGGAGTGAGTTGACAGAAGGCTTCTATCCAGGGAGGAGAAAGGCGAAGTCGGATCGGGGTCCAGAAGCATCTGTTCTCCCCGTCAGGGTCCACTTCCCTTGGTTATTATAACGTTTTATCAGCACGTTGGAGAGAGCTTGGCGGCCAATGACATCAGTCCCGCGGCAGCTTCAGGAGCCCTCCTGCCGCAACTGCTCGGAAATCCACTCTTTGGTCTGCACCTGGGTTGAGCAGCGTCACTCTGTGTTGAACATGGGGAAGGCAGTGTCTGGAGGGCCATTTTCATTTTTAGACCTCGATTAGTTATTCTTGTATTTGTCAAAGAAAATCCAGACAAAACCTTTCATGCTACAAAGCATGAGCTCATTTAAAACCACATTCCCAGGAGCCAAAGACTAAAAATCCCTACAGAAAATTGGTCCTTTGGCTGTGGGCAGAGGGGCAGGCTGTAGGGCAACAGGACTGACAGAGCACAGCGTCTACCACCTCAGAGCCCGAGGGCCTCAAAGCTTCAGGGGTTTATTATGAGAGGAGATGACTGGAGGAACCGTTTGCTTCAAGATGGTTCCGTTAAATACCAGGTGCATGCTAAACTGGCTGACAGAAGTGGTTAAGGGCCAAGCAGAAAGGTCTGGGCTGTGTGATGATCTCGCCACGGCAATTCCTGCACAGAGAACCCTGCAGGGTTCAAACCCAGCCCACAAGAGCCACACTGTCCCCAAATCCCCTCACCACTCAGCTCACTCATCTAGCCCCAGTCGTCCCTGGCATAGCACCCTGTCTTCCTGTTCAGATGGCACAGTGAGTTGAACTATATCCACAAAAAGATAGGTCCAAGCTGTAGTCCCAGTACCGACGAAGGTGACCTTATTGCAATGAGGGTCTTTGCAGATGTAATATAAGCTAAGGATCCTAAGATGAGATTATCCTTTATTAGAAAGGGCCCTAAATCCAATGATGAGTGTCCTTATAAGAAATAGAAAAGGAGAACACACACCCAGAGGGGAAGGAAATCCAGGGGAAGAGGGAATCATTGATTGCAGTGATGCATTTATAAGCCAAGGAACTCCAAGAATTGCCGGCTGCCACCAGAAGCTGGAAGAGAGGCATGGGACAGATTCTCCCTCAGCCTCCAGAAGCAACTGATCCTGACAACACCTTGATTTTGAACTTGGGGACTTCAGAACTGTGACAGAATAACTCCCTGTTGCTTTGAGCCACCTGTTTGTGGTACTGTTATAGCAGCCCCAGGAAGCTAACAACTCAACTCACTGACCAGTTCTGACCTTGCTTAGCTGATGAGCTCCACGTGCTAAGAGCCGGCTGACCC
>NW_011889050.1:1292795-1295107 GCF_000151845.1 Pteropus vampyrus
CAGGCCGCATGAAGCCTCCTGCACCACTGGGAGGGTTCTAGTCTTCACCTCGAAGGCGAAGAGATGCCCTGGAAGACTGGCAGGAGAAAGGCAGACCCGTGTCTTACAGAGGACCCATTAAAAAGCACTAAGGAAGGTCAGGTCTGGGTTGGGGACATGGGGACGGAAAGGGAGAGGGGTCTGGACAGGTCTGGGAGGCCTTGGGTAGGAACAATAATAGCAGTCATAAGAACGACTGCTCCCCCTCATCTAAAGCTCGCTGGAATTTCATCTGGAATAATGCAGTTGATCTTCACAATAAGCCTGTAAAGTGAGTGTTAATTACTATTTTATAAAATGAGGAAACTGAGGCACAAAGAAGTTAGGTGAATGGTTCACATTTATATAGCCAGTACATGGCCAAAGCTGGGCTTGAACTCAGGTAGACTGGTGCTGGAGGCCATGTGCTTATCTATTCCCCATGTCATCTGTAGGACTTGCTCATGGCTGCTGTAACAAATGATCACAAACTTAGCGGCTTAAACAATACAGATATATTATCTGACAGTTCCAAATGTCAGAAGTCTCAAATCAAGGCGTTGGCAGACCTGTGCTCCTTCTGGAGGCTATTAGGGAAAATCCATGCCTTGCCTTTTTTTAGCTTCTACAGGCCACCTGCTTTCTTGGCTTGTTGCCTCTTCCTCCATCTTCAAAGCCAGCAGTGTATCATCTTCCAGTCTCTCTCTGACTTCTGCTTCCATCATCTCATCTTCTCTCTGACTCTGAACCTCTTGCCTCCCTCTAATAAGGACCCTGTGATTATACCGGGAAAATCCAGGATAGTCTCCCCATCTCAGGTTTCCTGTTTCTTTTGCCAGGTGAGGTAACATATTCTCATCTCTGGGGATCAGGACATGGGCATATTTCCTTTTCTCATTATTCCCTTTTCCACCAATAGGACTAGTGGATTCATGGGCTGAAGGGCACGAGGGAGGAGGATGTCGAGTTTCTGGCCTAGCGACTGGTCAGATGGAGATACCCTTTGAAGAGACAGGGAGTATGAGATCTGTGGCAGGTCTTCAGTGTTGGACATGTTGAGTTTGACATGCCCGGATATGTTGGAGATAAGGGCAGCTGGTGACACCAAGCAGATGAGAGGAGGGGACTGGCCTAGATGTATAGACTTGGGGGTCAGCAGCATGTAGCCAAACGACACAGTGATGGAGCCTCACAGTTAAGTCCTTAGCTCTTAGGTATGTGAGCCTGTGTCTGTGTCACCTTGGACAAGTCATGTTATGGAGCCTCGGCTTTTTTATCTTTAAGATGAGAATCATGAACTTCTACTCTCAATCATAACAAGGACTGGATTTACCTTCCTACCTGAAACAACTGAAAAAACAGGCAAAATATGTGAATCTATGGTTCGCAAAACTCTGGAAGTTAAGCAATCAAAGACAGATATGCCCAAGAGATGAGAATATGGGATTATAAAGGCTCCCATTTCTAGGTTAGTCAGAATATTAAATGTGATGATTTAAAGTACATAGTACTCTTTCAATAAATGCTGGCTATTATTACTGAAGCCAGGGTGGAAGGTGGATGAGATAGCCTGGAAGAATATGTGGAGTGAGGAGACAGGATGCCCTGAGACTCAGCCTACAGGCCACCAATATGGCAGAGGAACTGGAAAGGGATCACTAAAAAAAAAAAAAAAAAACCCAAAAAACAAGAAGCATTGTGTCTCTGGGTCCATGGAAGTGACTGTTTCTAAGGGGAAAGAGCTGTCAACCAACCTGAATGCTTCAGAAAATCAAGTAAGATGAAGACCAGAGGAAGCTCTTTAATTTGGGGGTGTGGACATGAACAGCACTTACTGGGATGGCTGTTCTTTTGTTAAAAATGAGCCCTAAAATATTTGAACAAGGCAGAATGAAAGTTTCAACAAGGATTTCCCCACAGCACTATTTATAATATGGAAAACCTGAACTACTGAAGCAGCCCAAATGTCCCACAGTAGAAAGTTCAATGGCAGATGACACCATGGATACTACACAGCCTTGCAGGTAATCTATACTGATAGGCATGCAGGGCTGTGTAAAGTACATCAAATGGAAAAAGTGGTTAAAGAAATGGCTATGTAGGATTATCTCATTTCTGTAAAGATGCATATATTTCCATGAGAAAAAGTTCTGGAAATTTACACGCCAAATGATAACATTGGTACTTAGGGGCGCTGAGATTTGGAATAATGTTTTTTAAAAAATCTATGTGTTCATAGATTTTTGGAGGGGTGGGTGAAAAGGCAAAGATTTGAAGAAGTGCATATTAGTAGT
>NW_011889050.1:1296377-1306755 GCF_000151845.1 Pteropus vampyrus
TGTTTTTTAAAAAATCTATGTGTTCATAGATTTTTGGAGGGGTGGGTGAAAAGGCAAAGATTTGAAGAAGTGCATATTAGTAGTTACAAAACAGTCACGGGGATGTAGAGTACGGCATAGGGAATATAGTCAATGTTATTGTAAGGTGTCAGGTGGATGCTACAGCAATTGGGGGGATCACTTCATAAATTATGTAAATGTCTAATGATTGTACCATATACCTAAACTGATATAAAATAATAATAATTAAAAAAACCACTAAAAAATGTATGTGTTCAAATTTTTTATCATTTTAATACCAAAAAGTGACAATGGTTTTCTGATACATTGTCACAGTGATATAAAAAATAAGGTTAAATTATTTGAGACCTATTTTAAGATCAAGCTCTGGTGGATGGTGAGCCCATGTTTTTCTGGGCTCCATATATGCCATCTTTGTGGGAGACACCAGGAGGGAACCAGGGGGGTGGCGTGAGGTGGGTGACCCTGGGGACTGGCCATTCTGTCGAACAGGCTCAGGTGACCGTTAGCAACAATGCAAAGGTAGAAGGCAGTTAGCTGTGCAGCAAGTAGAGCAGATACACAAGATGACTGGCTCAGATGAACCTGAAACCCATGACTCTGCTTTTGTCGGCATGCCTCCTGTCCGATAAACTCTCCTGAAACAGCCAAACTGGCCTAAACTAGCACTGCACATGCAGAGCACCAGTGACCTGGGGTGGGGACTGCTCTGAGTCTTGCTGCACCTGGAAGCCAACCTACATGGGGTCTCCACCTCCCAGTGTCCTCAAGCCACATAAGTCATAATTCAACAGGAGGCAGTAATGTCTGTGACCAGGAGACACAGAGGAGATTGATTTCCATCTGCCGGGCAGGGGGAAGAAAGCTGGCTGAAACTGTGGACTGGGCTGGACATGTGGCATCAAGGCTTAAGAACCCATCTTTGCCGGCATCTGCCCACTCCCCTGGGTGAGCGAACACAGAACACTCCATATGGCAGGGTGTGAGGAGAGTCAGGGAGGACTGGGGCGGGGTGGGGGGCGGCGGTCACCTGGGCAAGTGGAGGACAGCAGCAATCAACGGGCCTCCCTGAGGCAGGACTGCACCTAAAGAAAGCTCAGGGCATGGGCATTCTCGGTGGCTTTGCTGGAAACCTGGCCCTTAGTTGAAACTTGATATGACAAATGCCACAAAGCAAATATGTGGGATTTCACAGCAGACTATTTCTTCGAGCTGGAATAGAGGAGCAGAGGGAGGTCACACTTGTGAAAACAGTTTTTTCTGAAGGTCAAGGTGGAGACTATCTAAAATTGAAGCTCCCCCCTTCCCCGACCCCAGAGTGTGTGGTCCTGTCTTGTCCCCGGCAGAGCCCAAGATGAAAACATAAGGTGTGGCTTCCTGATGTAGACAGGGGTTTCTACCCACCCCCCTCTGAATCAGGTGTTCATTTTGATACTACAGGTATGAGGTGACAAGCAACATTGCTGCTAGTGGTAGGTAGAGGGGGTGTCCCCAGAGACAGCTGAGCAGAAGGTAATCGACAGGATCTTGGGGCCTCCTGAGGAGCCCCGAGAGGCAGCTGAGCCCGCTAACTCCTTGCAGACCACAGAACAAACGTGGCTCTCCTTTAAGTGATTTTGATTAGAAATTCATAAGCACAACACATCCGTAGCTTCCAAATGAGTACCCTGCCCAGCCTCGGGAGGAACCATGCTGCCCGGAGTGCCTCTAACCCTTAAGGAATCTCACTCCTAGGGCACATGGCACGAGGTTTAAGATTCTTGTGCCCTTTGACCTCCAGCTCTCACCGTGCTGGATGGGGCTTCCCGGGCCCCCACACTGGGCCTGTTTATTCCTAAGAAACAGGCTTTGATTTTTAGTGGCTTAATTTTTAATGATTTGAGGCCTTACGGGATTAATGAAGGCTTGGCAGGAATGAGAGAAATTAGGCAGAGGAAAAAAAAAAGGAAGGAGAAGGGGCTGCAGTTGCTTTTGGATAAAAATAATTGGGAACGCAGCCTCAAAACAGACATTCTTCCTGTCTCCAAGATCCCTTGGCTCAAAGCCCAGCCTGGCCTGGGCAGACGGAGATGTGCCACCGGTCCATACGGGAAGGTCTTTGCCTGTGATAAGGCAAGTTCACATGGTCTTCTTTTCAGATGACCCCATAGCGGACCCACGCTGGGGTTCAGTCCAGGCAGGTAAACATACTCTCATCTTAGGGAGCTGGCCAATAACCCTGGGATGCTGGGGGCTTGGTTCTCAGAGCCACTGACCCCATAGAATGGATGATTTCATCAGTCTTATTGGGCTTGATGTTCAAAAACAGCCCGCAAGCAATTTAACACGAGCCACGTACAAAAGGGGTCAGCTGTGCAGGTCATGGGTCAGAGGCCATGTCCTTGTCATATAGAACTCCCATGGTGCAAGCAAACAGAGAGGAAGCATGCCTAGGGGTCCAGTGATGCTGCTCCCTGGCTCCCCAGTGCCCCCTGGCTCCCCAGCGCCTCGTGCTGGCTACCCTTTGAGCTCGTGCATGGGCCAGCAGGCTGGAACCTAGGCGGGCTGTGTAATCCTGGGAACCTGGGCAGCTGCTCGCCTTCTAGGCCTTCTTTCCCCACTTATAAAAGGCAGAACCATGAGACTGAACAGGCTTTGGAGCAGTAAAAACTGGGTCATCACTTCTCACAGTGACCTGTGTGCCCCTTCGAAATATCCGAGCCTTGGTGGTCGGAAGCCCAGTGTCAGTTTCTGGTGGCAGTGCTGTGGCCAGGGACTCCTGATTCTATACTGTCAGGTTGTTACCTGAGGCTGGAGGCCCCACCGCTGCATTTCAATGGGCCCCTGAGCAGTCACTGGGAACCAGGTCATTTTATTTTCCTGTCGGGATTCATATGAGGGAAAAAGAAGGTCTGTGGGTTGGCGGGCTGTACAGGGGCTCCGACTTGTTTTCTTTGACACAGTGGCACAGACTTAGACCCTGAGAAGAAATAGCTCCTTGGTTTAATTTTTAATATGAGTCCAGAAAACACTGTCATCACCCCAGTTTCGAAACGAAGAACAGTGAAATAAGCATATTTTCTTTATCACACTACCACTCCAAAACAGAGTGTAAATCAGACTCTTACGAATGTGCTTCCCAAAGAAAACTTTAGAATAAAACATTTATGGCCCGATTCTCCTGCTTGGCTCCAAAATGAATAGCAAACAGCTGGCAAGGCCAGGGGACCTGGGGGGGAATTAGGCAGGCGATGACCAGCAGGGCCGGGTGGAGCCGGGGCCTGGGCTGGAAGAACTAATGCTGACAGCTGGAGGTCAGAGGCCGAGAAGCCTGACAAGATGGTCTGTTCCAGGACAGGGAGGGCCATGCTTCGTGCTGACATAACCTGCAGTTCTCTCTTCAGCCCTTGGGAGAGCTGGCTGGCCGCCCAAGATGGAGGCTGCAAGGAGGCCTGACATCACCTCGAATGCTGCCCACTGTCCATTCTCCTCCCTGCAGGCACTCTAGATTTGCTCACATACAATTTGACCATCGAGCATCTGGCCTGCTGACTGTAGACACAGGCCCCTCTCTTAGTCCTGTGGTCTGCTCAGGAGTGGACAGATTCACCCAACAATCAAATCTGGACCGTTGCTGCCTCCTGCTTTTGTAGATAAAGTTTTATTGACACCCAGCCACATCTACCTATTTACGGTTGTCTCTGGATGCTTTTACCTACAAGGGCAGAGCTGAGCAGCTGTGACAAAGACCACGTGGCCTTCAAAGCCTAAAATATTTACTATCCAGCCCTTTAATGATAAAAACTTGCCAGCCTTGCTGCAGTTCTGTAACGAGGACAAGGCTTCCGTTTCTGCTCTCGCCTCACTGGGCCAAGAGTTGGGACCAAAAAGTCACATTGTGCCAAAAGCTTAACAAGGCAACCCCAGGAAATTGTTAAGAGAAATGGCCAAAAAAGAGGGGGTGAGTATGAGAGAGCGGCAGCCATAAAATGGCTCCAGTTTAGAGAATGAAAATCTCAAAACACCAGTGAGGGAAGGGGAGATCTATAAATGTAGTTATAGAATGTACTTCTTACCTATTGGGGCTTCACAAGTTTCAAATTTTGACAAACAGATTTAGCCCTTGAGCCTTTTTCCTATGAGGAAGAGTCATAAGTGGGTCTACATTCATTTCTTTCCTCTCTAGCCTTTGTCCTGTACAAGAGTCAGTTTCTTTGGTGGTCTTTGGCCATAGGAAGGTGCCAGTAGCTACTGTGGATTCTCCTTCTCCATGCGAGTCCATAAGACCAAAGATACCTTCATCTGGCTTCGCAAAAAAAGTATAATATTCATATCCCAACGATCTGTGTGTTCTGCCTTTAGACAGAAGGTGCTTCCTAACTAGTAAGAGGCTATAAGAGAGACCGCTCCAAAACCCCGTTTTGTTCAACCACCCATGCATCTGAGAGCTTTAGTGTAGACCACACAAGGCACTGATGGTGCAAAAGGGGCAAGTACACCTTCTGTCTTAGCAAAGCTCACAGGCTGTCAGGTTGGCAGACAATGACAGACATTATCAGAACTGTGCTGTGAAACTGCACAGAGACGTGCCAAAAAATGAAACTGGACCTCTTTCTTACACCATATACAAGAATAAACTCACAATGGATTAAAGACTCAAATATAAGACCCGAAACCATAAAACTCCTAGAAGAAAACATAGGCAGTGAGCTCTCTGACATTGCTCTTGGCTATATTTTCTTTGGATATACCTGTTGGGGCATAGGAAACAAAAGAAAAAATAAACAACGGACTATGTCAAACTAAAAAGGTTTTGCACAGCTAAGGAAACCATCAACAAAACCAAAAGACAATTTACTGAATGGGAGAAGATATT
The DNA here is from genome assembly GCF_000151845.1 of Pteropus vampyrus. Taxonomy (NCBI): domain Eukaryota; kingdom Metazoa; phylum Chordata; class Mammalia; order Chiroptera; family Pteropodidae; genus Pteropus; species Pteropus vampyrus. The sequence continues at coordinate 1,301,254 of NW_011889050.1, forward strand.
CGCCAATGACACATCAGATAAGGGGTTAATATCCAAAACATATAAGACATTCATAACTATTTTACACCAAAAAGACAATTCAGTTAAACAATGGGCAGGAGACCTGAACAGACATTTCTCCGAAGAGGATATACAGATGGCCAAAAGACATATGAAAAGATGCTCAACATGACTAATCATCAGAGTTGAAAATCAAAACTCCAATGATATTACCTCATATCTGTCAGAATGGTTATCACTAATAAATCAACAAACAACAGGTGTTGGAGAGGATGTGGAGAAAAGGGAACCCTCATGTACTGTTAGTGGGATTGCAAATTAGTGTAGCCACTATGAAAAAAAAGTATGGAGGGTCCTCAAAAAATTAAAAATAGAATTATCATATGACCCAGCAATTTCACTTCTGGGTATTTATCCGAAGAAATCCCAAACATTAATTCAAAAAGATGCATGCATCCTTATGTTCATTAGAGCATTATTTAAAATAGCTAAGATATGGAACTAACCTAAGTGTCCATTGATAAATGATTGAATAAAGAAGTGGTGGTACATATATACAATGGAATATTACTTGGCCATGAAAAAAGAATGAAATTGTACTACTTGCAACAACATGGATGGACCTAGAGAGTATTATGCTAGGTGAAATAAGTCAGACAGAGAAAGACAAATACCATATGATTTCACTTATTCGTGGAATCTAAAAAACAAAATAAATGAACAAATAAAACAGAAAACAAACTCTTAGATACAGAGAACAAATTGATGGTTGCCAGATAGGAGGGGGTTACGGGGATGGGTGAAAAAGTATTAAGAAGTACAAATTGCTACTTATAAAAATAGTCACAGGGATGTAAAGTATAGCACAGGGAACACAGTCAATAATGTAATAACTATGGTGTCCGATGGGTGCTAGACTGAACAGGGTACTCACTTCATAAGATATATAAATATCTAACCACTATGCTATACACCTGAAACTAATATAATATTGACTGACAGTATCTGAAAAAAAACTTTTTTTATGTAAAACAAAAAAATATTGCACATCAGCCTGGGTGTGAGAACTCAGGGGAGCAGGGAGGGTGAGCATGTCAGGGAAGGCTGCCGGAAGCTCCCTATCCCGAACCCAGTCCAGATGCTGCTTGGGGGTGTGGAAGAGGACACGCAGAGCTCAGCTTGGAGAGAGAGCAGGCAAGGTGTGCTCTAGGAAGGGGCTGGGACTGGCCCGGGAGGAGAAGGATGGATGAGGTCGCTAGGAGATCCGGGGTGAGGTGGAGAAGGTTCTGAATTTCCTTATTGTCCTCCCACCCAGAAATATAATGGAGGAGGCTTGAGGAGAGACAGGAGACCCAGAGGAAGGTGACCTCAGTGATCCTTGGCACCTCCTTCCCTCTCATTTGTTTCCAGAGGCAAGTCTACCCTCCCTGCTCTGACCAGCCCTGGCCTTTCCCTGTGCTGTTCTACTTTGTGCTTCCTACTTTCTGTGCTCTATGAGCTATGTTCTCATCTCCTGGAGAGCCAGGTGAGTCCTAAGTCTTGGTACACAATGAGCCCACATCTCCTTATGTCTGCCAGGCTGCTCCTTTAACAAAAGGCTCACCAAACTTGAGAGGATGGAGTGAGGGATGGACTGCACTCCTGGGCCAGCACGTGCACGCCCAGAGCTACCTGGCGCTCACCAGGTGCCAAGAGGATACCAGGGACTTTTTATGATGCGTCCCTCTCTGGTCTGCGGGAGAATGGCAGAAATCTGCGGATATGGTTCCTGTCTTGTCCTAGCAGCAAAAGAAACACAGTTGACACCTAACGCCATGAACAAAAAGCCTGGCAGGTGAGGAAAACAGAGCTAGGCCACTGGGTAGCCACGGCATTCTCTTGTCCCCACCTTAAAGGCACGGCAACTCCCAGATTTACTGAAGAAAAGTCTTCCCTCACAAGGTCCTTAGGATGAGATTTTTTTTTATTCATCCCAAATTCACTTGTTTATTTTTTTTCTCCTTATAAGGCATGGAATTAAATTTGTAACTTTCTCAAAGGGCTAAAGTAAGCTCCAGTTCTCCGCCATGCAGGAGCCTATGGGCCGCAAGGGTGGTCAGCGGCGGTCAAGCCTTCAGCACTCCCCCAGCACCTCCTCTCGCTGAGAGGTCCCGCGTGCACTGCGCACCCTCCTGCAGCAGGTGGCGGTGCTCTGTGCAGATGCCCCGGGAGCTGCGAGTAGAGTTTTTCTCACTTACTTCTCAGTCACAAGGAAGACATCCAAAAATGTTCTCTTTTGATGTTTTCTCTACTGAGTTTCCAACACTTCCCTTCTAGTGATTTTAAAGGGCACTTTCCTAGTCTCAAGGGTTTCTGTTTGCTTATACGAAGTTGATCGGTAAGCCTCAGGCTCTGAGCTGAGAAACTGGTGAAAGAGCCTGTTCTTGGCTGGATGGGCTCAGCCCGCATGAGATCCCAGTCACTTCGCAGATGACAGCCACAGCCTGCTGGGGAGCATTTCCAAAATGTGGAGCACTCAGTCCCACACGGACAGCAGCTAGCACAGAAACGCCGGTCCTGGTTTTCAGAAGTGTCAGCTCTTCTTGTACCGTCATTATCTACAGAAAGCAATTCCACTTCTTTAAGTTGTAGGACTTGCTTTGGTCACTGAAACGTGAGCAGGAGTGACATATGTCACCACCTCTATGCGGAAGCCTTTAGAGGCCATTGTACTAGCTGCCGCATTTCTCACCCTTACCACAGTGACTGGAAACATTCTAGACCAGAGGTCAGCAGGTCAGAAAATAAATATGGTATTTGATCTTTGTCACAATTATGCAGCTCCTCTGTGTGGCCTGAAAACAGCTACAGACAATGTGTAAATGAGCAGGTGTGGTTGTGTTTCAATAAAACTTTAATTTACCAAAACAATAGTGGCCAGACTTGGCCTGCTGGTAGTTATCTGCTGGTGTCCTGGGAGCATCATGGAGCAGTCTTTCAAGCTGCCTGCGATGGATACACAGTATGGATGAGAAGTAAGCCTCTGAGTGTTTGGGGCTAACTGTTACCACAGCATAACCTGGTTCACACTGGCCGATACAGGATGCTCCAGAGCTATCTGCACCCACTAAGGTTGCTCAGGCAGTTTGGTGAAGGCTTGTTACCTGTTAGTTTCTTATTTGGTTTATGAGGGCACTGTTCTAAAATGTAAGTAATAATTTCCTAATTTGATCCAATGACCTTTATAAACAAATAACTGGATTTTAAAAAGTGCAGTCAGCTTAAATGGCTTGTTTCCCTCTCCTTTCCTCTATAAGCCTCCCTCCCCGGTGGGATGTGGGTGTTGTGGGTGACATGTGGGTGCTGCTCCATTATTCATGAGGAACTAAGCTGACCCCCTGACCTCTCCAAATGGCAGGGAGAAATAATTCATAAGGCTATAAATGTGAGCAGGGTGAGCCATCTGAGGCTTAGGCCCACTACATCCCCCTGGGACCCCCTCGGGTGGTCACCTCATAGCTGTGAGACAGACATGGTCTGATACCCACTCAACAAGAAGTTGAATGGGTATGAACCCCCACTAAGAGCCCAGTGCCAAGACACAGGCGAATCACACCAGCTCCTAAAAGACTTCAAAGTCCAAGGGGATAGCCACATGCACAATGACAAAGGAACACATTCCATGATAAACACATGGGGAAAGTCCTGTGGGCACAGAGACAACGGAGAAATTGATCTAGTTGATGGAGAGGTGACCTGGAGCCATGGAAGGCTGCAGAGGTAAGGTGAACACTTCGGAAGGCTGAAACGAGTGAACGGAATTCCTGTGTGGGAATGGCCTGTGTGTTGCACAGTGGGCAGGACGAGAAGGGAGGTGGACGAGCAGGAAGCAGGCACTGCCCGGACAAAGGAATCAGATGCCGCAATTTTGGTGAGGGGTCAGCCAGAGCCAGACCACTGTGGGGACACAGACAGCGGGTCTCTGCAGACAGCACGGGAGTGGACAGTGACACATGGGTAGGCTAGACAGACAATCTGGGGCTGAGATTGAAGGACTTTGCAGACCAAGCGAAGGAGCCTGGAGTCCATCCTAAGGCAGTGGGAATCTTCAGAAGCACTTGTGGATAGATCAGCCTTATTATAAATGGATTCACAAGGGCCCCTAGAAGCAGGGAGTTGGGAATTCAGTTGATGCAGTCTGGGTGAGGGCTGACAGGAGCCTGAACCAGGCAGGGTAGGTGCCATGGCGAAGAGGGAGTGACTCCTTGGCTGTGGCTGGGAATGCAGTGTGCCTGATATGCACATGCTGCTCCACATGTCCCAGCTTCCTTACAGTTACATTGGGGCTGGGCGACTAGTTCTGGCTAATCAGAGAGGTGACTGCAGAGATCTGGTAATCAGAGAGGAAGAGGGACTCGAATTTTTTCTAGGCTGAGGTAGTCAAATGCTCAAGTGCCTCCTCTGTTCCCCTCTCCCTGTTGGAGGCCATATGGGCTGAAGATGGCACAGCTATAAGAGGAAGCTGGACGCCAGCTTGAGCGCGTCACCCAGGAGAGCCACTGGACCCACTGGACAAGCACATGACAAATATTCCCCGTGTTAAACTATACTGGGGCCTGGAATTGATTGTTATTACAGCACATGACAATTACATTGTCATCCCGACAATTACAATCGGAGAAAAGTTTTGGAATTAGAGCTGAGACTCTGGATGGCAGAGGTTTGAAACTTGCAGTGTTACTTCAAGAATTTGTGAAAAGATGGAATTAAGAAGGGGAAAGAGGAGAGTAGTTATCTTTCAACATATATTGAAATTGAGGTACCTCTCCAGGTGAAGCCATCAGGTAATAAGAAAAAGAATCTAGAGTTTCTTTAGATTCTATAGAAGCTAAAGGTCTTGGAGGGCAGAATTAAGGCATTTGAGGTTCAGCAGTTGGTTGGAAGAGAGCCCCATGGGAGAATGTGCAGAGGATGGAAAGGCCAGAGAAAGTCAGGGTTAGAGAAAGAGAGTTCAGTGAAGGAGGCAAGAAAACTGCTCAGAACTGAGAGAGAGGGGTCCCGGAAGCCAAGGCAGGAGACAAGCTCAGGAAGGGAGTCTTGTTCACAGCGCCCAGTGCTGATGAGATGTCAAGGAGGAGGAAGATGGAGAAGGACACTGGACCTGGGCCCTGGTGACCTTGGACGGCTGGGTTTCGACAGCAGGGATGGAGGTAGAGGTTGGACCGCAGAGGTCAGCGCATCCTACATGAGAAAGTAGAAGTGTGTTAGAGGCAGAGAAGGAAAGAAATGGGGGCCTCCAGCAGCAGTGGTGGGAGAAGACAATGCTGAAGGGAGAAGGGACAGTTTCCCCTTCTCTGCGTCTCCGTAGCCCTCACTGTGCCCATGGCACCCTCTCGGGGCGGGGGGTAGGGTGGGGGAAACAGCACCCGGGCAGTCATTGGCCACCGTCCTTCTAGTCCTCTGCTTCCACATCTTCTTCCCTGTGTCCTTGGCACTCAAAACAAAGCATCGGGACACTGTATC
>NW_011889050.1:1308055-1326232 GCF_000151845.1 Pteropus vampyrus
CTAAAGTCCCCAGGCCCAGACCAGACCACACCTTGGACCTACCACTTCTGTGACCCAGAAAAACTGTGCAATCTCTTCTATTAAATGAAGCGAGAGTAGCACCTCCCCAGCTGAGCTGCTTTCAGGGTGAAGTGAGCGGGGCCAGGAGTGTCCTGGGGGACAGGCAGCCAAACTGGTTCAGTCCTCCAGGTGATAATGACATGCAGCCAAGGCTGGAACCTACCGCAGAGTATTCCAGATGGGCACCTCAGATTCCTTTGGCAGTAGATGCACGAGGCCAAGGGTACTAGACCACACACTGGCTGTCACTGGAGCAGACCAGCAAGCACTGACAGTCAGGAGTAGAAACTGGCCCATGGGGATGCAAACTGAGCCCAGGCTTCTGTGACGGCAGGCCCTTCAGCTTGGTGCCACAGCAGAGAGAGAATCTTGGAGCAGAGTGCAGTGACTAGAATGGATGAGGCAGCCAGTGTCCTGAGTATCATATCTGACATCTTGGGGCTTGTGCTTTGGTCCCCGATTCTCTGAGCAACAGAAAGAATCACCACAGACGACACTGACATGTGTACCTAAGGGGAGGCCACCCCATGCCCTTTCATTTCATCCTGACGCAAGTCAGCTGGGGAGGCACCACTATCACTCTATTTAACAGGCGAGGACACTGAGGCTCTGGGAGAAAAGACTGACAGCTTTCCTGGGTAATGAGGTACAAGAAGAGTGCTGAACTCAGCACTTAATAGCAACTTTACAGGCTCAGAGAAGCTCAGCAACTCTCCTAGGGTGATATAGCCAGTGAGCAGGGGACTCTCTGCCCTACATGGCACTGTGTCATGTCCTAGTCTAGAAAAGAAAGGGAAGAAGGGAGGCAAATCCTCCTTCGCAGAGCTGCAGCTGCTCTCTTCAAGGATCAGCGGGCATTTTCCTGCTTCCTCTCCTTCAGCCTGAGGTCAGCCCAGAACATACAGAAGCTGAAGCTGAAGGGGTAAGTGACTTCAATGCTCTGGACTCCTATCCAGACCACTCCTTACAGGAGCCAGGGGGCGGGGAGGGCTGCTGGATGAGCATAGCACGGAGATGTTACTTATACCCTCTGGCCTCAGTTGTCTTCATCTATGAATAGAAATAATTAAACGGACTGGTTCTCTCCATAGTGAGGTGTGCCATATAGTGAAGGAAGATGAGATGTGCTGGAAGCCCAGGCAGGGGAGGGGAGGGGAGGGGAGGGTCAGGAGCGGAAGGGTGAGGAGGCAGGGGTGGAGCAGCTGGCAGAGGCACAGAGCACAGATAGGGCCCTAGGCAGCCGTGCAGCGGAGGCTCTCAGGTTGAGCTGCTAGGACCACGAGCCTTTAGGCTTAACCATACTCACTGCATTTTGTCACAGCTATTGTATTTTAGAGCCATTTCTATAGAAACCACAATCCCCGCACTTCCTTTTAATTTTAAAGAAATGCAAAAGAGAGCGAGAAGAATCAGTGATGTTGACCAGCCTGAACTCAGCTACCAAGGGGCTCCCGTGTCCTCGGAGATCACCCGGGCATGGCACAGCCACACCAATGCTTGTATGTGGCCACCAGCGTGGGCGTGTTTGGTTTATATTTGGTCATGTTCCACCACAGGTTGTTAGAATCAAATCAGTTAAATAGCAGGATAATTTCATGGTAGGCAGCCCTTTCTGATCTGTAGTCACCAACAAGGGGTCACATCAGAACCCGTCTTACAGAAGGACTCAGCTGGAGCCACTTACCCGAGGCCCTGTACAGCAGTCTGGCTGGGAGCAGGAACACAGGTGCAGCCCAGCCCAACCACCCCTTTTCCATTCCAGCTGGCAGCTTTTCCAGGGCAGAAAGGCTAGTTGCTTGGAACTTTCTAAAGAATACTGTGCGATGTTTGATGAAGGTTCAATAATTATCAATGATGACAGTTGCCTTTGTGCTCCAGTAGAAAACTTGCTGGGACCCATGAGCAAGGTTATAAAACCTCTGCCCCTCATGGCCTGAGAAGCCCTGGGTGTGCAGTGGGGGGTATGCATGAGTAGACAGAGCTGGCTTAGGTTCTAGATGACCAGCCTTGTCATCTCACAGGGGCCAAAACTGTGTCCTGTCAGTAAAGACATTTTGTGTCACAGACTGGATGGTCAGACCAAGTCTGGAGGGGCCTATGGATGACATGGGGCTGGCTGGACACTCCTTGGGGCCAGTATTGCCCCATACCCCCTGGGCACCGAGGAACCTGGGTGCCCCTGCTCTGCCAACCTGAAGCCTGTTCCCATGATGCCAGCCTGGCACATGGAGGCCTCTGTGGATGAAGGCATGCATTTCTCAGATGCATGATCACAAAGTCCATGTCTGCCCACCCAAGCACAGAACTCTGGGACCGGGTTCCCCTCCCAGAGTACGTCCAGCCTGGTGGGAAGGAAGACCTAGGAGGCACTGTGGCCACAGTAGGACCTGTAGTCTGGCATGCCCTAGCAGCCCTGGGTGAGCTCTTGGGCAGGCCAGGGGATGGGTTATCTTAGTGTGACACACGAGACCAGCAAAGAAACACAGAACCAGAAAGGCGGTGTTGGACCAGTGGCAGAGCCAAGGGGCTGGTCTGACCATGAACAGCATGCTGGGGTCTGTAGGATGCTGCTCAGCCTCACCCCTTACAGCTCTCAATAGCTGGATTAAATTAGAATGGGGAGAGAGGTGGAAACTGCTTTGCTTGACCTCTTGCTCTGTCACAACTTTCAATTCAAGTGGAAATGATGAAAATGAGTCCCAGGATACCAGTTATCCCTGAAATAAGCTAATTCTGCACTTACATTTTTGTGGAACAAAGTGGGGCACAAATTTTTTAAAAACCTGGTTTCTTCCTGCTCTGGGGGCTGTCTACAGTAGGGCCAGACTGCAAAGCCGAGAGAACCCCCTCTGATGTATTAACTCAGAGGCCGAGGGCAGGGGAGGAGGGAGAGGCAGAGAGGACACCCACGGCCACAGAACACACGTCCTGGGGCAGAAGGAAAGTGCTGGGAGCTCTGCTAATGTTCACGGGTCCTGCTTGCTCAATTTTTGGAACCCCTAGGGATCACTGAGGGTGGTAAGCCTTAGACTCAGTACCCACAAATGACAGGACGCGAAGACCCGGTGGCCCTGACTGGCTGATTAAAAATAAGGTCCTTCCCCTCCCTTCTTCTCCCCGGCTTCCCCTCATCTCTAATCTTCTCCTTTGTGTTACAGTGGAAGTGGAACCAGTGCCATATCTAGAAGTGGAAGGTATCCGTAAAAATAATAATGAAAGTACTAAGCAGTGTAGCCAGTTCTGGTTCTGAGCTCTGGCCCTTTCACTATTTGTTGAAAGGGAAGGATGTTGACAAGTGTTAGACATGCTAAAAATGTCCCAGCATGAGACCAAGGCTTTCCCCCACACAATGAGATACACTGAATGCTAAGATGGGAAAACTTTCTTGCAGGGTGAGCCAGTTATTCAAAGGCTGCATCATGGACCATTGAAAAGCACCTCCTTGAACATCGAGAGTATCTGTCACATATTTTCTCTGGTAGTAACAGGTATACATACCACCAAGGCTTTAGGGAGTCCGTGAGGCCAGGGAGAAAGACCGCAGTTCACCCCAAAGGGTGTGCTGCCTTGGCCTCCGTCATGCCAGTTCAGGGGAAGGAATGCTGAGCTTGGAGCTGAGGATGGAGCCCCCAGCCCCAGGGAGGGATGCCCAGCGCCGCCCTGTCCACGCCCCGAGGATGTTACCTGGGCGGGAGCGCTGCAGGACAGATGAGCCAGGTCCCCGATCCTGGCTGCCGCCCGGGGATCGCTGGAGCTGATCAGAACTGGAGCACTAATTTCCATGGAATGCCTGTGGCTGGCAGCCTGCGAGGACCTGTGTGTCATGCTGAGCGCAGTGAAGGAGTGGCGTTTCTTGGCGTTCTTCTTGCTGTCCACACGCTGTTGAAAGGCACTGACCGCCCCCGTGCTGCTTAAAGTGGGACTCGGGGCCACACTGGCCACTGCGCCAGGGTCAGAGGACAATGAGGCGTGGCAGCCAGACACAGCAGCTGGGCAGGGCTTGTCCATCTCAATAAGCTGCTTGGCAGAGTCGTTGAGCTAAGTGAGAAAGGGGGAAAGGGGGGGGCTTCATTAAACAATGATCACATGCGACGTCCAGCTCTCTGAGCTCTCCCAGCCTGTGTTTGCATTTCAAAACTGACAATGTGTTCAAATCGGTCAGATCTTTCTAACAGGGCATCCAATATGAATGGTGCAGTGAAAAACATGACTGACTGGAGTGACGTCTGCAGATTTTATTGAAAAGGTTTCTGGAGCAGCTGTGTTTTCCAAGGGCTGGCTACCACGGCGGCCCCCGTGTAGCCCCAGTATAGCCCCGATCTTTTGCTGGGCTGCCCATTTCTGAGGTGTAAGGTATAAACCTGCAAAGAGTGAGGGACCAGAGAGCGAGGAGCAAGGAACGCCCAGCCAATGGCCGACATCACCATGACAACAGGTTCCCAGCCTGCCTTGTACGATCCGGTCACTCTGGCAGGAGAATTCCAGGCATGTGACCAGAATGTACTTTCTAATCACTGGTGACAGCAGGTGGCAGGGAAGTGGCTGGGTGAGCAAAGGGGCCGTGGATGTTCTTTCAGTCAAGACGCAGAGCTGACCTGACCCCAGTCTGTGAGGACTCAAACTGCATCGCTGTCAGCGACCCAGCAAGGACCTGGATACGACTCCTTCCCTTCTCCCCGCACCTGCTCCACAAAACAGCAGGCACTTTTACAGGGAGGAGTTTGATCCTGGTGGAGCTTATCGGAGAAGGTAGGAAGGGCTCAAGTATGCCAAGCCCATCAGGAGAGGTGGGATGAGCACCAGCATTCTGGTGGCTAACACAGCTTTCCGTCCCAACGCTGTGCTGGCAGCTGGAAGGGCTGCGGGAGGAGAGGCGCCCCAAGCTCCAGCAGGGAGACCCGCAGGGCCTCAGGTTAGATGAAGGGTCAGTTCACTGTCTAGGAGCCATAAAGTCGCCCTGACTTCTAAATTTGGGACAAGTTTTTCATTTAGAGTGTACAACGGAACCCCTTCCCTCTGAGGCAGCACTTGGCTTCACCTAAGTTCATGCCTAAAAGTGGAACTTACAGAGATTGAAAGAGTAAAGTGGAGGGAGCTAGTTATTGTGTGTTCAGTGTGGCCAGGAAGAAAATGTGATGTGGGAATCCATTTGGGACTACTTCCACCAGATGGGTTAAATAAATGCCATTATGCTAGATAAATGCCTGTAACACTCCATTCTTTCTGCCTCATCTTTTCAACACTAACAGAAAAAAACTGAGTCAATGCCAGCTAGCCCTCTGGGGACCTACCTCAGGAAGCACTGAGTTAAATATGAGGGAATTCAAGCCCTTGCTTTTTGTTTTCCCCTCCCCCGACAGGTGTGGGTGTCCTGGGCTCGGAGCCTGTCATAGGTCTCTGTCCCATGTGGCTTGGCTGTACTGGTGTTGGACAGAAAAGCCACAGTCACAACTGCACTAGCGGGCTTGAGTGCCCCAACTCAGCCTCTTGACAGAGCCAGCATGCAGCCAGGCCCGCTATGGCCCAGAGCAGAGCCTAGGGCCTGCCTACTGGACTCTCAAGGCTGGCTGAGGCGTCATCCCTGCTCTCTCTTTTTCTCTGTCCGAACACCATATTCCCAAGTTTCTAGCCTATGGACATAAGCTCTGTGTGGTCCCTATGGGGAGATGCCCAGAGAACAGTTGCTGTCAGCTCCTGCTCTGCACAGTTGGCAGTGAAGCCTGAGGCTCTCCCTGTCCTGACCTGGGACAGGTGAAAACAGCCAGGAGAGAGCAGCCTGGGTTCCAGCAGGTGGACAGGGCCGACTACAACCCACTGATTTCTTCTCAATAGGCTCAGAAGTAGAAAGTTCCCTCCACTCTGAAAAAGTGCCATTTTCCTAAAATTTACTTTAACATCTGGGCTTTAGCCATGGCTTTTCTGTGTGACCCGAGAGGGAGGTGCAGGCATGCCTTTCCTTGAGAGGCCTGCAAAGTCAGGTTGTTTAGCTATCACTGGCAGACCAGACTTGTACTAACTGACAGCACAGAGCTAACTGATGTGTTCCCGTACAACGCCCCAGACACATAATAGAAAAGAAAAAGGAGAGGTAGAAAGAAATATACCATCTCAGGCAGCCCTGACATTGAATGGACCCTGCGGCCCTCCAGATGCTACCAGAAGAGCACCCCACAGTCCTCCCATAATGTAGAGGAGGTTTGGATGACGACCGTGAACATGAGATAGAGACAACATTCCCATCACAGATTAATGCTGGGGGTTAGCAGGGCTGAGCTGATCAATGGGCCTTAAGCCCAGAAACCCAGAGTTTCAGTGTGTCCAGGCAGAGTTGGTTGTCCTAGGCTCTCCGCAAGCAGTTCTTCTTTACATGAATGCCATGAAATCAGCAGTGGCCCTGAAAGCAGTCCCCTATTTAGGGCATGGGATAGGACTTGGCTTGGTCAGGACTATACACCCACATTTTTTTCTGCCAGGATGAGACTATGGCATGGAATGTCCAGGAGAGGGCCCACCTGGGCAGGGGTGAGGGACAGTGAAAGAGAAGTAGCAAGACTGAGCAAGGTCTGGAAGGGTGCATAAGGTTCAGATGGGAGCAGGGAGAGGAAGTGCTTCAAGGAAATCCACAAAGGTGGGAAGTCCTTGCAGGCAGGTAAAAGCACACTGGAGCCCACTGTGGATGTGTAGGTCGCCCTGTGCAAGAGCCACACCCAGGTCCTCAGCTGAGCCTGGAATGTGTGCCAGAGCCAGGTGGGGGCTGGGCCAGGAAGGGCCAAGTCATCACACAGTGGAGCCCGCCTGGGGCCCGGGTTAGGAAGTTCCCTCAGCCCTGTGCCAGTGGAGAATAACGCCAGGTTCTCACTCAACACACTACTCAGGTTTGCAGCAGGTAGTGTCTTGGCAAGTTTAAAAAAAGAAAAGATAAAGCCCTGCTGAATTTAAGCAGTGACAGCACAGGACGCTTCACCTATGTAGATCACACACGATGCCTCCGATGGCCCGGTGCGTCAGCATTTTCATTACAAATACCTGTTTTTCAGAGGAAGGTCAAGAAAAACTCACTCCAGGACCCCAAATGTGTGATCTAAATCCAGGATTATTTCCTTTGAAACGCTTCCTCCAACCAGGCTCAGCTGTTTTTCTCTATTTTATGGCTTTTATTCACTTGCTTCCTCCACAGTGCTAGCTCCAAGGACAAAGCAGGGCCTGTTCCCTCCCACAATCCTCGTGGGGTGCTACAAAGAGCCGGCCAGCCTGGACCCCAGTGTTCTGCACCCACCCTGCAGGGCCAAGAGCAAAACAGAGAAGCAGGAAGGCAAAATGCCTCTCATTTATCAGCATTGGAATATGGTCTACACACTACCTGCCAGGTGTCTCCATTTGGAAGGTTATTATATAGAAATAATATGCCTGAGGCTGGGCTAAAATAATTCCATCCTTCCCCAAAGCAGCAGACCTAAACTGGCTACTTAGTTCCCCCATGACTCTGAGTCAGTACCAGAAACTCCATCTTCAACATGAGGAAATCTAGGCACCAACAGGCCAGGTGCCCGCACATCAGGACACACAGAGCCATGATCGGAGCTGAGGCACAGATCAGTGCTCCAAGAGCACTGCATAGCCTGGCCCCTTGGCAGTGCTGTCCGATCACCGCACACAGCTTGCCTCCAGCACTTGTCTGTCCTCAACACGTCTCCCCTAGGGGCTGCTCCTAGCTGACCACATGGCCTTCTCCTCAAGGGAGAGCTAGGGGAAGGGCTATCACGACTTTCTCACTCACTCCTTAAGAATCCGAAGCTCCCAGTGGGTGGTGAGCGCCAATACACTTCCCTTAAAGATAGTGCTTTCCACAAACTGTAGCGAAAGAACTGCTTCCAAACGGTGAATTCTCAACATTTCATCAGTAGTTCCGGAGCCCCTAACATCTCTGCAGGGGGCAAGGGGACATCCAGTGAAATGCCTCCTGATGAGAGAAACGGTTCATTTTTATCTTCTTTACTGAATCTTTGCTGGTGACAAGTGGCTTCTTGTTGGAGAGCTATAAAATTGCCAAGTAACTGACCACCCACACCTGGAGTCCTTGGCTTGCTAGACTCCGACAAGCGCAGTGGCAAATAGGCCGTGGGTGCGGTAGAATCCACGATGATTGCTATAGCCTAGGACTCCGTCATGGAGGCAAAGCTCACTGTCCGGGGAAGCTGCCACTGTCTTTCCAACAAGCTGCAATTCACAACGCTCAGGGCTGGACCAGGCAGCTGGTGCCACCAATGCTGTTCCAGTTGGAAAGCCTCTCTCTGGGTGAACATGTGCACGCTCATGGACCCATTACTGCAGGACACCCCAGCTGCTGGCATCTTCCCGGGACAGTGGTTTCCTTCTCAGACCTGCTCGGAGCAGCCATAACTTCCCATTTCCTCCTATTCTGGACACAGTCTCCTCTTGCCTGCCCGCAAGCCTCCTCCACACTGTGGGGAAACGAGGTGGCTCTGTTCTCCCCTGAGCAGACCCTGCTGCTCTGCCTCACAGGCTCTAGTAGGTCCTGGTTGTTAGCCTGAGTGTCCTGGGGGAGAGCCGAGGAGATGGTGAATGAATGCGGGAGGCTTCTCCTTCATTTGCCCTACAACCAGAATGCTAGAATGTTTTGTGAGTGGCTGCTGACTGCCTACTGTAAACAGGTGGGGGTATAGTGAAGCGGACAAGCACTTTTTGCCTTAGGATGCTCCCCTTTCCCAGTGAAGATGCTCATCTGGAAAGCAATGGGCTCTGCTGCTCCGTCCGCTTGTGGGCAGTTACCTCTTTGTTTCTCCCACCCACACAGACAGGCACACAGACACGAACTGTGCTTTCCCTGTCCATATAACACAAAAATCAGTTATTAATTAACATACCCAACAACTCCAATTTTGATCGTTTTTGATGGAAATAGAACACATTTTCAACTTCCGTACAAAATGAAAATAAGGTGGTAGCCCCAATGTTTAAAAGTCTTGATGAGATTGTTCATTTATCAGAGAGCTGTCACTGGCTCCTGGAAAGGGGGCACCCATCACAGATCTGCTCCCTCCTGCTCTGTGGGGTCCCTTTATAGGGGCCGACTCACCATCTACATGCTCCTGGGAACATGGCACCAGACAGGGCAGGTGACCTCAGCCAGTCAGGTACATTTTCCTCCACCCCAGGTCCAGTCTTGCCAATGCGACAGGAACAGTCAGCCAAGGCTGCTCCCCTATCAGGGACTCTGTGTTCTACCTCAGTGGCTTAGCAACCCTCTTTCCAGGACTTTGTCTCACCAACTTTATTAGCTCAAATGTGATATTCCTCCACAACTACTCTTTCCATCAACCACAGAAACATCTAGAAATATAGGAAGAACTGAAGAGTTTCGTCTTTCCATTGTTTAAACAGTTCCACAGAATGGCCTCTTAGAGTTTGTTGTAGTATCCCAGCTGCATTGGAACTTGGGGACCAGGTTGAATAAAGAAGGCTCTCCTTCTGGCAGCTTATGTGAGCCATGAGACCCCCTTGGAGAGCCCAAGGCTGCGTTAGATTTTGGTGCTTGGTCCTGGAAAGTGCAGGACCTGGGCACGGTTATCCAGAAACCGCTCGTTCTGATTGAGTGGATTTTAAACTCAATGTGTGCAGGAGGAATTCTTTAAAAAGGAATACAATTGGAAAACCAGACATACAGGATATCAGATATAATATGAAAGGAAGGACATTAGGGTAAGAGGCACCTGGCAATTCTTAGGAAAAACGACAGAGAAATAGATGTGTACAGCATCCCCTGTCCTAGCCCATAGGTAAGAAACCCAGTCTCAACACAGCTGCACAGGCTTGTGGCTGTGACCTGAGGGAGGGAAGCATATTCTCCTTTCATGGAAATCCAGGAAGCCAAGGGACAGGCATGCTAGAGAGCAAGTGCTCAAAATTTTAGAAGAAGGCAACTGATGAATCTTTTCATGGATGCGCCATTCAGATACAACAAATCTCTGAGCACCTGCCATGCCCCAGGCTCTATTCTAGGTAGTGGGGATCCTACAGTGAACATGAGAGCCTGCTCTAAAGAAGCTTAGGCTTCAGTGTGCATTGAATTACTCAGGGAGCTTGTTAAAGATGCAGATCCTGGTTCAATACGTCTGGGAGGGCACGGAGGGCACCCAAGTTTCTGCATTCCTGTAAGCTCCCAGGAGAAAAAGTTGCTTTCCCTGACAGACCCAATTTGATCAGTGAGCTTCTAGAACACTGCTTTGCAACTTTGGCTTTGCCCTATCCACAAAATAGCCACACGACCAGATGGCAGCTTCTGCCTACATGACCTTTAATGCACTACTCCTTCCACAGAAGGCTGAATGCAGGGTGAGTCACTGCACCTGGTAATTGGCCTTTTATTCCTTAGAGCATCACAAACTCAGGAGAGGATGAAGAATGGCCTTTACCTGCCTGAAACTTTTGTCGGGAGAAATCTCAGGAACTTTCTGCTTCAGCAGATGAGCAGGAAATGGAGGCTGAGTTGCACTGATCAGTGCGTTTTGGTTGTAAAACACTTCGGTTCTTTACAGGACAAATCCACCAGTGGGGGATGGGCGAAAACAGAATGATTTCCTTTCGACTCTGGCACCCCTTACCCTCCTCCCTAAAGGTCATACCTGGAACACAGATAGAGCCTTTGAGGAGAAAAGCTACCAAAATAAGGGCTCTGGACCTTTGAAGGAGCTGGTCAAAGCAAGTGGCCTGGTGAAGACCCCTAGCCAAGAACATCTGAGATCCACCGTTGTCACCACAGAGGCTCATATGACCTTAATACTAAACTTCTGAGGTGATATCAACATGGCGATTTTACAGATGAGGAAATGGGTTCAGAGAGATTAAGTGACTTGTTCCAAACCACATACTTAACAAGTGGCTCCACTACTGATGCTCACACCTCTTCTACCACATCTCATTGCATCTGTCATCATTTCTTTTTACTGCAGAGTATGGGATGCTTTTCTGATCTTTTTACATGTTTAGGTTAAAAAATTAACATATCCACTGAGGTATATCTCTGCCGTTAGCAGTTAGAGGGAGTTGGGCTCATTTTAGATATTCAAATGTGGGTCTTTAGAAATCAGACCCTTGTCTATGGCCATGCCACCCTGAACACGCCCAATCTCGTCTGATCTCAGAAGCTAAGCAGGGTCAGGCCTGGTTAGTACTTGGATGGGAGACCACCTAAGAAGACCGAGTGCTGTAGGCATAAAAAAAAAAAGGAAAGGAAAGGAAGAAAAGAAGAAAGGAAGGAAGGAAGAAAGAAAGAAATCAGACCCTTTTTTCATGGCATAAAAATTAGTTCAGGCAAGTTAGCTCACTGGGAGGACTCCAGCAACAGTTCCTGAGGCGGGGAGACTTTCTGTTCCTTCCTTTTGTTTCGATTATGTAGTGGTGATCTCAAAGCTGTTAACAATGCCAAAGTTTTATTTACTGAGGACGTTGAACTCTAGGCATTTGTAATACCATGTGCCAGTACTCTAGGATTGATATTGTCCCAATCATTCAACAAATATTTGTTGTGTACCTGCTGTGGGAGGGACTTCACCCTTGAGGCAATTCCTATCCTCAGAATCATTCGTTTTACAAAGCGGTAAGCATTGCCAGAGCGCGGTAGTGTGGTTTGGAAACCCAGACAAGAAGCAGTTGTCCCCGGATGCTAAAAAGCCCCACATGCGACCCACACTCCACCCGGCGCAGGAGAGTTGCCTCTTTTCCATTCTGTCCTCCCCGGGTTTGCACTCAAGCCTTGCTGCTCCTCTCGAGGTGACTGAAGTATACAGGTGAGGCGTTGCCAAAGGGAGCTGGTGAACTGGGGCAAAATTTCAAATAATTGAGGTTTAAAACAAGAAATAGCCAGCAATTAAAATAAACAAGAAAATGATCACATTTAGAATTGTATCAAAAAAATACCTAGGAATAAATTTAAATAAGGAAGTAAAAGACCTGTACCCAGAAAACTATAAGACATTGAAAAAAGCAATTGAAGAAGATACAAATAAATGGAAGAATATACTATGTGTATGGATTGGAAAAATAAACATTGTTAAAATGTCCATATTACTTAAAGCAAACCTCAGATTCAATGCAATACTTATACCAATGGGATTTTTACAGAACTAGAACAATTAATCCTAAAATTTATATGGAACCAAAAAGGACCTCAAATAGCCAAAGCAATCTTGAGAAAGAAGAACAAAGTTGGAGGTATCATGCTACCTGATAGCAAATTACAAGGCCATTGTAATCAAAACAGCATGATACTGGCATAAAAACAGACATATAGACCAATGGAAAAATACCAGAATACTCAGAAATAAACACATGCCTATATAGTCAATTAATCTATGACAAAGGAGGTAAGAATGTACAATGTGAGTAAAGACAGTCTCTTCAATTAACGGAAACCTGGAGAGATACATGCAAAAAAAAAAAAAAATGAAGCCAGACCACTTTCTTATATCATATGCCAAAACAAAACAAAACTCAAAATGAATTAAAGACTTAAATGTAAGACCCCCAAATCATAAAACTCCTGGAAAAAAACATAGGCAGCAAACTCTCTGACATTGCTCTTAGAAATATATTTTCTGATGTGTTGGCTTGGGTAAGGGAAACAAAAGAAAAAAAACCAAATGAGACTACATCAAACTAAAAAGTTTTTGCACATCGCGGAAACCTTCAACAAAATGAAAAGACAACCTACAGAATGAGAGAAGATATTTGCCAATGATACATCTGATAAGGGGTTAATATCTAAAATTTAAAAGGAATTTATACAACTTCACACCAAACAAACAAACAAACAAACACAAGCAATTTGATTTAAAAAATGGGCAGAAGATCTGACTAGGCATTTCTCCAAAAAAGACATACAGGTGGTTAATAGACATATAAAAAGATGCTCAACGTCACTAATCATCAGAGAAATACAAATCAAAATCACAATGAGATATCACCTCACCTCACACCTGTCAGAATGTTTATTAATAAATTGACAAATAACAAGTATTGACAAGGATGTGGAGAAAAGGAAACCCTTGTGCACTGTTGGTGGGTTTGCAAACTGATGCAGCCATTATGAAAACGGCATGGAGTTTCCTCAAGGAATTAAAAACAGAACTACCATATGACTCAGCAATTTCATTTCTGGGTATTTATCCAAAGAAATCCAGAACACTTATCTGAAAGGTATATGCACCCCTATGTTCATTGCAGCATTATTTACAATAGCCGAGATATGGAAGCAATCTAAGTGCCCACTGATAGACAAATGGATAAATATTACTTGGCCATAAAAAATAATGAAATTGTACCATTTGCAACAACATGGATGGACCTAAAGGGTATTATGCTAAGTGAAATAAACCAGACAGAAAGACAAATACCATATGATTTCATGTATATGAGGACTCTAAAAAACAAAATAAATGAATAAAACAGAAACAAACTCATAGATACAGAGAACAAATTGATGGTCACCAGATGGTAGGGGTGTTGGGGGATGGGTGAAAAAGGATTAAGAAGTATAAATTGCTAGTTATAAAAATAGTCACAGGGATGTAAATTACAGCACAGGGAACACAGTCAATAATGCTGTAATAACTATCGTGTCAGACGGGTGTTAGACTGAACAGGGTGCTCACTTCATAAGGTATATAGATGTTTAATCACTGTTGTGTACCTGAAACTAATATAATATTGTATGCCAACTATAACTGAAAAATAAATTTTGAAAAAGGACATGAAGGTATAGACCTGAACTGCATAGACAGTCGCCTAATCTTGCACGTAAAGATGGAGTCTAGGCAAGGGTCTGGAAGAAATGCTGTCCACAATTAGAGGATGGAAAGAGGGAGTGGTATTTGCTTCAGCACCATGTTCTCAGGATGGATAAAGCCCCAACTCGGCCAGCTGCCAGGATTCTTGTCACGGAGACCATGCCATCCCAGCAGCCCCCTGTAAAACGGGGACAGTAGGGGTGGTTTCACCTGCCTCTGAGGTGCTAGCAGTTCTGGAGGGCGACCTGGCTGAGCTATGGACCACTTTGTTGACCTGCCCCCACCCTTTGATCTCATGCAGAAGACAGTGGCATTCACGTGTAAACTGTGTGACCCTGCCGCTGGCCCTGACAGCGTCTTCCAAACTGTTGTTTTTCAGCCAAGTATAGGAAACAGGAAGAGGATCATTTATTCTCCATTTTCTGCAGAACTCCCAGAGAACATCTTGCATTGGCAGGGGAACCTATGGTCTCCCAAAGAGATGCTTAAATCCTGGAAGAATGCCCTGCCTACATGATATGCTTGCACATGCATTTCTGACCTTTTTACACAGATAACTGAAGTAAACAGTCTCACAGGGTTCTTCTGCTTTAGAAGTCACAGATCACAGGTGGCTAAGGAAGAAGGAAGGGGCACAGTAAAGAGATATGGCTGGCACAGAACTCAGAAGGTAGGTGGCAGCTTCACCAATAGGTACCCGGGCCAGGCCACCGGCAATGACCCAGTCCAGGGGCCTCTAACCTTTTCACTGATGTGGACCCCCACCAATAAAGCATTTCTGGGCATACACCCCAGTAAGTTATATATATTTTCTAGAATGCCAGTGTGTTACTACATCCATTATAAAATATACACACTACAGAAATTGAAGCTAACAATTACAAAAATTTTAAGTAAAAAATTGAATGGAAGTTCTAATATTTCCTTTTCCTATTCACAGAACTGTATGCACTCCACTTTGGAGATTTCTAGCTGAGACCACTGGTTTTCACACTACCAATATAGAGGATCCTGACCAGCATCTTTTAGAAAAATGAATCAGATTAAAAGAGAAAACTATCAAAAGCATCACTTGTGCTAAGGGGAAAAGCAGTTCCAGGAAGCACCTGTTCAGTCCCATGTGCACACTGGTATATGTGCATTTGGTAGGGATATAAAACACATTTCTTGTCGTGAGTCTCAGTCCAAAAAGACTGAAAGCCACTGGTGTTGAGGAGGGAAGAGAGACATTTGCTGGACGAGAAATAAAAAGCCCTCTTCTTCCCATCTGCACAGGTCCAGTGCAGCCAGGTGCAGTGAGGAGCAGCTCCCTGGCCAACCGCATGGCGCTGACCTGACAGCCTGGGAGCCTTTCTGCGGGGGGCCCAGGCTTCCGGCATAGGACACAGTTTGGAAACATCCCTCCCCTCTGGGGAAGCCCGTCCTTGAACATACTTGCCGGCTGCACTAGGGTGTATGACCATGAGGGGGGCTGTTCATAGCCTCATCTTTCTTCACAAGTCCTAGGTACCTGGGAAGGGGGGTGGGACATTTGTGCATCTGCAGTGTCTCTGGGACAGGAAATCAACCCCCATCGTGAGGCCCTGTGGCAGGCTCCCCATGTGGCCAAAGCTTGAAGAGAAATGCTTGGCTGTGATTTTTGGAACACTAGCCAGCCAGACCATTGCCGAATTGTTCTGCTACTGCGGCCTTTGCATTCTAACCTGCTACTTCATCACCACTTACCTTTAAACAGCCTTCAACCATTTAGAGAGCCTCCAGATAACAAGCATTTCCTTCCCCTCCCTCCCTGTCTCTGCTTCTCCCACTGTTTCTCCCTCAGTCTCCCCCTCTCTCTGTACCTCTCCTCCTTTACCCTCCCTCTGTCTCTTTCTCTGTCTCACTGTCTCACTGAGATCTCAAGGAAAACCCCATAACTCCAAGACAATTGAGACCTCAGAGCTGATATAGAATTCTGAAAATCAGAGCCTCCTTGGGCCTCTTGCAAACAACTGCCTCATTTCACAGATGGTTAGTGAGCTTAGTGCTGAGCACATAATAGGTACTCAATAAACACTTAGTCAATGAATGACTGGAACTAACTTTGCATGGGTTGTCAATGCCACCTACTTATGGAGCATGAGGTAAATGCCGTGCTCAGCACTTGTCCACATGGGCCTTCATTCACCCTCTGAGGGAGCTGTGACACATACCCCTTTCC
This sequence comes from Pteropus vampyrus, assembly GCF_000151845.1. Classification (NCBI taxonomy): domain Eukaryota; kingdom Metazoa; phylum Chordata; class Mammalia; order Chiroptera; family Pteropodidae; genus Pteropus; species Pteropus vampyrus. Next base: position 1,324,121 of record NW_011889050.1, read on the forward strand.
GCAGGTGGAGCCAGTAGCTAAGAGAAGGTAGGGAGCCTGCCTGGGGAGGGTGTGCTTGGGGTGGGACTCCAAACATGCGACTGAGCCTAGAGTCTGAGTTCCCATTCAGAGCTCACTCAGTTCACCTCACTCACTGGGCACCTGCTGACAGGTGTGAGGTGGGCACGGCAATATGTGGCTGGTGAGGCTTTTTCTCATAGAGAACTTTTCTCAGGGATGTAGTCCATGGTCACAAAAGGGACTTAAGGATATTCATAACTCATAAATGCAAATTGAATGAAATCTCTATTAGAAAAAAATTGGGCTAAGTGGGAAAGAAACCTAACTTCAGAGGTTATGGACATGGACCGAAAGTGTTACGAGTATTTCAGGGCAGGGGAGAGGTGCAGGCTAGAAGAACACGTGTGCACGTGCTGTGTGTACAGGGCCTGAAGTAAGTGGCTCAGGATGTGGGGACCTCAGGCTGAACAGGATTCTGTATGTGACTTAAAGCCTCTGTCAACTCCTAAGCAGGGGACAGATGGGCTCTGTCGAACTGCTGGAGAGGATGGTGAGGAGGATCTGGGTGGGGTTGCTAAGGGTGCTTCAGGAGCAGGCAGCAGGGACATGAGACTGGAAGGCGCACACCCAAGTGGACTGACTGGAGGAGACTCCCAAACCACCGGGGGTGGTACTACAGAAGAAGGGAGTCTGATTACTGAGTACACATGTATTAGATGCCTACTGCATGCCAGGGGCCCTGCTTGGCACTGAGGGTACATCAGTGAAGAAAAGGAAGAACTCTCGCCCCCATAGAGACTCAGAGAATAAACAGGTAAATAATGATGTTTAGTATGTCATATGGAAAGAAAAGTATGAGAGGAAGACATGCTGGGGTGGGGAGGGTTGCAGTTACCTAGGGTGGCTTGGGAAAATCCCACTGAGAAAATGATCTGGGAGACAGAACTGAAGGAGGCATGGGAAGGGGCCTGCTGACATCTGGGGGATGAGTGCTAGGGTGGGTGGGGACAGCAGGTGTAGAGGCTGTGCTGGGAGCAGGCTAGTGCGTCTGAGGAGCAAGCAGGCCAGAGTGGCTGGGGCAGGCTCCTGGGTGAAGATGGCTTCGGGGGTGATGGGGGGGCATTCGGCCCAAGGCCTCTGAAAGGTCTTGGCTTTGCTCCGAGGGAGATGGGAGGTCAACCGCAGCCGAGGGACATTTGCCATATATCCAACAGGATTCTCTGACTACTGTACTGAGAACAGACTGTAGGGGTTGGGGGCTTTGAAGGTAATGTGACAATGTTGTTGGAAAATTCTCATCATTTAATGAAAAAAGCAAGATAGAAATATTTATGCAGCAGAATCCCAAATTTGTTAAAATATATGTAAATTTATACATAGAAAAGAATAAAAGAAATAGAACAATATACTAACAATATTTCATTTCATTCTTTTGCTACACATATCATATATATTTTCTAGTAGAATTATAGGTGATTTTAATTTTTTTCGTCATACCTTTTTGAATTTCTCTATTCTGAACAATAGCCAGTTATTATTTTTACAATCAGAAAGCCATTAAAAGCAAAACAAAAGAGCAAATTAGGCCGGAATATTTATCAATCTATGGTGAAATTCCTGAGTCATGGCAGTAATATACTTTTTTTCCATTTTGTACAAAGTGTCAGGTGCCATAAAAGACTTTGGTGTTTTTCAGTTTAGTGAGATACACTCATTTTTTAGAAGCGCGAGTTTTCAGGGAACGTCTCTCAAAGGTTTCCTCCTCCCCAAGCCCCAGCTGAGTTGTGGTGTCTTGCTGTGGGAGCACAGACCCCGTGGTCCCACTCCTTGGAGAGATTCCAGAATTGTTAGGGAACTTGCCCTGCATTGTGCTCCCATGGTGGGGCGGGGGGCGCTGCCACAAGGGCATCCGAGAGCTCGGAGGTGGGAAGAATCCTGTCAGGCCCAAGTGGAAGGAGAGTGGAAACCGTGAGACACCAGCAGAGAAGGAGGGCAGGGCCCATAGAACCCCTGATGCCGGTCTCTGTGCCGCTGTTTGGGGACACAGCTATGCCTGCTCACCTGTCGTTTGCGACAGCTTCTGCCTTACAGAGGTAGAACTGAGAGATGAAG
>NW_011889050.1:1326282-1333216 GCF_000151845.1 Pteropus vampyrus
CGGTCTCTGTGCCGCTGTTTGGGGACACAGCTATGCCTGCTCACCTGTCGTTTGCGACAGCTTCTGCCTTACAGAGGTAGAACTGAGAGATGAAGTGTGCCAGCCGTACACTGGAATAGTACTCCTGGCCTCTCCTCTGGTCTCCTCCCCATCAGTCATCTGACTGCCGGGGTGGAAGGTCTGACACAGTATTTTAACCTTTCATAACAGACACAAAGGTAGAATGATGCACCTATCACCCCCGCCAGCAACCACTGTCGCTTTGCTGTTCTTATTTCATCTGTTGCCTTCTTCCTCCACGGTTTCTCTGGAGTGTTCTAAAGCAAACTGCAGAAACTGTACCGTTCTACTCACGAATGCTCAGTGTGCATCTCTAACAGACAAAGACACCCACTGACATTGGTCTAGTTCACTGACAAAGTGGAGTTAATCTACTCAGAAGCTGAAGGCCCTGGACTCATTTTCTTTTTTCCACTCTCCCAGCTCTAGTTCAAGGCAGCGACTCTAGGCAAGGGTGTTGGTTTTTCAGTCTAGACTCTCTTTCAGGTGGGGAGGTCCCAAGGTCTGTGCTTGAGGGTAAGTAACTAGCAAGTTTCCTTGCTTCCAGATCCGATCTATGTAATTCTACTGAGATTTATCAATAATAAAGTTAACCTTTCAATTTCCAACTCTCAGATACTCATCTTTTCTCTCAGCTAGATCCAAACACAGGGTATGAAGGCTCACTATGACTAAAACCCCAATGACAACCCAATAAATTCTTCCCCAAATTTGCATATTTAAGATTATGTTAACATATAAACTGTGTTGCAAATTTAATAAGAAAAAATACAAACAAGAGCAGAGTATCAACCACACATTCACCCGCCTTTTAGTACAAAAAGGTTTACAGAGGCATAAATTGACCTCCTGGGATTATTTCTCTGTACCTGGTCTTGGACCTTGCCTCAGTCCCGGGACAGCACGTGGCTGTGGCTGGCAGCCTGCTTCTGCCACTGCAGATGACTGCAACCACAGGGTTCCAGTGTGGGGGAGCCGCTAGGAATGCTGAGGCTTCTCTAGCCCAGCCCTCCTCATCGGAATCTGCAGCCCCCTCTGAGAGCCTGGGCTGGCCACTCCCCGCCTCCCCCACACTGACGTGACCTCAGGCTCTGGCCCTCGCATGACACTGGTCGCCTCTTTTCCGAAAGCTGGATGATCCCAGACCAGGCTTCCTTGCCCTATGCGGTTCACGGATACTCATTCTCCAAATGACTGTTTTCCTTCATTCCGATGAAACTGAAGACAATTACAAATTGGGTCGAAGTTCTTTTTCCTTATTCACATGAGAGCCTCAAAAACAACATGTTAGCAGTAAAATACAATTTTGCCACAAGGTACAGGGAAGAGAAGGCCTGGTGAGTGACAGACTGGGCTGGATCCTGGTGGAATGGTGCTCTGCGCCAAGGCGGGGAGAGGCCTGGCCTGTTAGAGGAATGGGGGAAGGACAGCCAGCGTGGCTGGCGGCAGGGAGCAGGGTTGTGGGCAGGTGGGAAGGGGAGTGAGGCCAGGTGGATTGCATGGCCTGTAGGCTGTGGTGAGGAGTCTGAATTTATTCTAAGAGCAATGCGCCCCACTGGAGGCTTGAAGTGGGAGAGAGGCAGCCTGCTATCTTTGTAGAGAAGGTTCTGGTCACTGTGCAGGGCTAGATCACAAAAAGAGGAGATGGAGTAGAGAGCTGGCTGGGAGAAGGTACACAGTAACAACCTGCCTGGATCAGGGCTGCCCCGAGTCCTTCTTCCTGCATCCTGAGGGGCCCAAGATCCTGTGGTTTTCTGACCACCGCATCTTGAAACCTTTTATTCTAGGAGGTTCTTTCTACATTCACTCAAACCCCGCCTCCTCCATGTAAAAGCAGGGCTGGGCTTAGAATTGACAAGGACATGGTCCGGGAGGGGTCAGTGAACACAGGGACAAAGATTGTGTGCACTGAGCAGGGAAGGCCTCAAAGGGAGATGGACCCAAACCCAGATTCAGCCACTTCTGGTATTTGGAGCAAACACCAAAGCCCTTAGACTGACTCTCAAGACTGACCTTATGACGTCAGCCTCCTGTTCTCTTTCCAACCTCATCCCACTTTCTCCTCCCCACTCAGTCCGCTCAGCCACCCCTGGCCTCCACTATCCCTCAGCCACAAGCCAACTCAGGGCCATCACCCGAAACATGCACTCCCTTCACCTCCTCACTCAAAGCTAGTTTCCCCAGTGGGGCATGCTAGTTAAAATTATAGTTCCCCTCCCCACCAGCATCCCTACCCCCCTTTCTAGCTTAATTTTTCTCCATAGAGAATACACTATCCTCTAGAATTATTCATTTGTTCTATTGTTAGTCTTCTCCCAGGAAGATGGGGGTTTCAACACAATTCTTTTCTGCTGTGTTCACGGCTGCATCCCCAGTGCCTGGCACATAGTGAGCGCTCAATGAAAGGAAAGAAGGAAGGAAGGAAGGAAGGTAAGGTAAGTAAGGTATGTATGTAATGGTATGGAAGGAAGGAAGGAAGGAAAGAAGAATGAATGAATGCAAGCTCACCAGTGCCTGAAAGGTATAGTCTGGAGAACACCATAGTGGTGGAAACTTGCTCTTTCAGTCAAGGGCTAAGATGCACCCACAGAAACCTAAAGCAGAAGGAACAAGCAAATCTCCTAGCTGCCGACAACTTTTCCAGTGGCAGGTGTATTTCTACTTTCCAGCTGACATCTTGAGGACTGAATGTGGCTACGTTTGCTATCCTTGGAGACACCTGGCAAGGCTGTGATGGAGAGGATAGGCTACCTGTGTCTACAAGAGGCCAGGCCTAAGTACGAGGGTTTGTGGCAACTTGGAAGCCTCCACACTCTCATTAAAACAGCTTCCCAGAGAGCCCGACATAACTCTGCAGCTAAGGGGAGTCCACAGGCAGAGAGATGGGGCAGGCAAATCACTGACAACAGAGACATCTGGAAAAGTGTGGACGACAAACCAAGGCTTTGTCACCATTTCTGACAAAGTCCTCTAAAGCTTCAAACTGTAATTTTTAATTGCTCTCACTCACTTTGAATATTTAAGAGAAATAAAAGCAACAGAGAAGAGCTTTGAGTTTATCTGAGAAGGTCAAGGAAAAACAAGATGAAGTCAGAATTAGCTGCATTTTCTCATTTTGCAATAATCAGTTGAATTGAGGTGGCTACAGAAAGTCTCTCAATAAACGCGTGTATGGTTTGAGCAATTTATCTGAATCTTAAAAGTATCCTGGCCACCAACAACTTAAAACCTCTCCTTTCCAAACTGGAAGTGTTAACAAAAAGTAACAGAGAGAAGTACGATGCCAAGTGAGGCATTCTTTTACTGGCCCAGAGGGTTAACCTTGGTAATAATTCATTGTTAAGTTTTAGAACTAATGAGGATGCAGCCATTGAGGACTGCAGGGCGGATTTGTCCACATATGCTTGATCTGCTCTGGAGGGAAGACATCCAGTGTTCCCTCACGGCCCCCAGCAACTCCAAATGGATGATTTTGCTTCCAGCTATACAATCAGCTGGTCCTTCTACACTCAATGCAGGCCATGAAGCTCAGCCAAGAAATATTCTGCTGTCATCTTATTAACATCCAGATCCAAATCTCTCCATGGTAAATGCACTTTCACCTTCACATCTGAAAAAGTTACCACCACCAAGGCCTGCCCAAGGGAGAGAGGTGGCCTCATAAGCATGTCTCTGCTCAGGTGGATGACCAAGGTGTGACTTCTGGGCTAAGTGGAATCTGACAAAACAACTCCCTCCACCCCCAACTTTTTCTCAGACACAGGCTCACCCAGACCTGCCGCATCAGGTTCTCTGGGGTTGGGACCCGAAGCTTTCCGGTTGATCCTGATGCTCCATGAAGTGTCTGAGTCACCAGCCTGGACTACTGTGATAGAAATGGTAGAAATAAAAAGACAAGACAAGAATGTGGAAACTCAGGAGAGAAGGTGAGTCAAGGCACCATGCCGTAGCCATAGCAGAGAAAGGAGAAGGCAGAAATGGATGGCCTGGGGCAGTCTGGGGTGGACAAGCCTGAGAGATCTAGCTACTTGAGTAGAATGAGGACAGAAACATCTGAGTCAAGACGGGTCCAGAGGGCAGAGCTCAAGTTAGGTGAAAAAATAATCCCATCCTTCACCTACTTGGTATACGGGATTATTATTGCCCATAAGAGTGACATATGATAGAAAGGAAGAAAAGCAGCTAGAGCCTGAGCAAAAATGATTGGGCAAATACACAGCTGGCATGCTATTATTCCAACACTGCTGGACAAACCCGGGGCCAGGCCACAGGGGAGAGGTTTCGACAGGGCAGGCAGAAGTTGCTCCTGTCTAATGTTGTCTGAATTCTTAGCTGTCCCCAGGTTGAGACACTTTCAGTCCCTACTTGTCTCTTGAAGATAGAAATTCATGTAAGCCAGCTCTTGCTTTCTTCTGGGCCTGCCAGCAGCTGGCTGTACACCTTCAACTGTGAGCAAGGCTCCAAAGCTCTCCCAATCAATGTTCCTGGTGAGGCTGGTGGGCAAGGACAATGGTTTCATGAGGACTTGCCAAGTCCTACTGTGTGCTTCCAAGAAGAACATGCTGAAAGTGTCCTAGCTAAGGCCTCTTCAGAAATAGTCAATGGGTTATTTTTTATTCTTTTATTAGTTGTGTGAAATATTGACCCACAACTCAATAAAATTGCATAAATGAGCTAATTGTCCATTATGTGCCAAGCACTATGCCAGGACTGAGAAAGAAAAAGAGTCATGTGTTACAGGTCTAGCCTCAAAGGGGCTTACTTACGTAGTTAGGGAGATAACAACAACAAAATATGTAAGACAATATATATTTTATATTATAAAATATTACATTATAATATTACTATATATATATATATATATAATGTTAAAAGGTATTAACTTCACGAATAGTTCAAAAAGAGTTAAAGAAAGGAGAAATCAGGACAAGCTGCTACCCATGCCCCTATCTACTTTTGCTGGGGAAAAAGCCTGATGATGACACACAAGTGTGTGTGGATCACACCTTGGGGTACAGATCCCGTCAGGAAATGTAGAAGCACAGGAAATGCAGAGCCAAATGAAGGAAAACGAAGTCTTACTTTCCCATGAAGTTGTCTCACTTCTTTACACTCACTCATTCTTTATGCCATTCCTTCAATTGTAGTGTATGGGAAACAGTGGGGCGGTGGTGAAGGCAAGGCATGTTGCTTGTTCTCCTGACGGGTCTAAGAATTTGTCTCCCAGCCACTTTGCTCAGATGCAGAGAAAACATTGACCACTAGGAGCTGTCATGCCTGGCTCCTGTCAAGTCCCGCCTGCTCCTCGCTCAGTTTTCTCTTTAGTGACCAGGCATCGTCCCATTGGGTTAAGTACATTAAGTTTTCATGAAGCCACAGTCTTCACCTGGACAGAGAAATGTGGGCAGTACTCATATCCAAGGCACGGGATGGGGAATTCCTGTCATGAGCTGCCCGCTGATGTAGAAGCTCAAGAAATAGGATGCACAATGAGAAAAACAAAATGGGACTTTTAAACAAACTGCATCTTCCCCAACGTTTCATGGCAGGAATCCCTGAGCAATATCTTTCCTATTTCCTTCCTGGGCCTTTTTCACATCACTTCTGACATGCAGCATCAAGGTGTCCTGAGAGTTACAATCTGGGTGAGGAAGTAGGGGCCACATCCGATCAGAAGAGAGGGACATACCAGCAGCATAACACACATGCCCACAGGCTCCTCAGACAGCTGGACTACAGGACCATGCTGTAACCAGTTTCCATAGTGAATGACTTACCTCGAAAGCTTTTTATCGGTTCTGCATCTAACCTATAAAAAGTCCCTGGCTGTTCACTCTTGGCACTGAAGTTGGGGACATATAGCACAGGAGAGCCACAGCCGACTTCAGCTTTTCTGTTCTGCCAAAAATACCTCCTTGATTCTGATTTTCTCAACCCTATTTATTTTTTCCTAGTTTTATTAAGATATAATTCACATATAACATTGTACTAGTTTAAGGTGTACAATGTAATGATTTGTTATCCTTATTTCAAAATTCCTAAGCCATCATAGGTTAATATACTTAGCCAAGATTCAGTAACAAGGGTTTTTTTTACCCTCTTGCTCAAAATGCTGAGAACAGACCTATGAAACATGGTTTTCAGACATAGGACAGCAAATGGCTCAGGACAGTAATTGCCAAGAAAGGTACAGTCCATGGGGTGAGCCCTGTGGTTGTCCCAGGTCTCTTGGTCAGTCCCTGAGTTGAGAAGAAGGAGTTTTGAGTCTGGGGAGGCCACATGGCCTTCAGGACTCTGAAGACCAGAGTCCTGGATTGGAGAGATCTACAGAAGGTTAAGCTGAGTACTGATGAGGGCACCATAGGAGGAAAGGAGCCAAGAGTAGGTGACGAATCACCAAAAGGAGAAGGCAGAACAATTCCTAAAGCTCACACAAAGCTGGGATGGGACACAGATTGTGTCCCCATCTTTCAGAATGAAAACCTTGTAAGTCATGGGGCATGGAGTAGAGAAGATTGTAGCTTCAGAAGTGGGGAGATTTAGCCCTCCGTGAGAGGCTGCCCCAGGCCTGTGGAACAAGGCTTAAAAGCAAGCCTCAAATGCATCAAACTGTTTCTAGGTGAATTAGTGACATCCCAGAACAGAGCTCAAGAATATTTGTAGGAATACAAAAATATCCAGCACCCAAAAAGACAAAATTCGCAAAGCTGGTATCCAATTAAAAATACAAGGCATGCAGAGAAGCAGGAAAGTGCAATCTATAAAAGAATTTTACAGACATATATAGAGAAAAACCAGTCAGTAGAAATAGAACTGGAACCAACACAGAAGATAGAATTTGTAGACAAGCACATCGGACCATTTACTATGACTA
>NW_011889050.1:1333266-1343286 GCF_000151845.1 Pteropus vampyrus
GACTTCAGCTTTTCTGTTCTGCCAAAAATACCTCCTTGATTCTGATTTTCTCAACCCTATTTATTTTTTCCTAGTTTTATTAAGATATAATTCACATATAACATTGTACTAGTTTAAGGTGTACAATGTAATGATTTGTTATCCTTATTTCAAAATTCCTAAGCCATCATAGGTTAATATACTTAGCCAAGATTCAGTAACAAGGGTTTTTTTTACCCTCTTGCTCAAAATGCTGAGAACAGACCTATGAAACATGGTTTTCAGACATAGGACAGCAAATGGCTCAGGACAGTAATTGCCAAGAAAGGTACAGTCCATGGGGTGAGCCCTGTGGTTGTCCCAGATCTCTTGGTCAGTCCCTGAGTTGAGAAGAAGGAGTTTTGAGTCTCGGGAGGCCACATGGCCTTCAGGACTCTGAAGACCAGAGTCCTGGATTGGAGAGATCTACAGAAGGTTAAGCTGAGTACTGATGAGGGCACCATAGGAGGAAAGGAGCCAAGAGTAGGTGACGAATCACCAAAAGGAGAAGGCAGAACAATTCCTAAAGCTCACACAAAGCTGGGATGGGACACAGATTGTGTCCCCATCTTTCAGAATGAAAACCTTGTAAGTCATGGGGCATGGAGTAGAGAAGATTGTAGCTTCAGAAGTGGGGAGATTTAGCCCTCCGTGAGAGGCTGCCCCAGGCCTGTGGAACAAGGCTTAAAAGCAAGCCTCAAATGCATCAAACTGTTTCTAGGTGAATTAGTGACATCCCAGAACAGAGCTCAAGAATATTTGTAGGAATACAAAAATATCCAGCACCCAAAAAGACAAAATTCGCAAAGCTGGTATCCAATTAAAAATACAAGGCATGCAGAGAAGCAGGAAAGTGCAATCTATAAAAGAATTTTACAGACATATATAGAGAAAAACCAGTCAGTAGAAATAGAACTGGAACCAACACAGAAGATAGAATTTGTAGACAAGCACATCGGACCATTTACTATGACTACACTGCCAATGTTCAGAGAGGCACAGCAAGAGTGCACGTTAAGGAGAGACATAGAGGATTAAAGAAGAGTCAGATCAAACTTCTGGAGATGAAAAAACAATGTTTAAGATAAACTCCCATGTACACCCAGACCAGCCACCCACCGGTGCCACATGCAGAGGTGTGACCCACTCCCATCTATCTATCCAGCAGGGCACATTGCTTCCCATTCACCACTTCCCTTAACTGGGGCTGCTATTCAATTCCTTCCGCCTGCAGCAAGAATCTCAGTAGCGTGCTTTAAAGAAAAACCAACCATGGAAAAGAAGTGAGTGGGGGTTGGTAAAATAGGCTCCATAGCGATGATGTGCCATCTCTGTAGGTTTCAGGGTCAGGTCTGCCCATCGGCCCCCATAGTGGCAGACCTGACCCCAAGGGACGTCACAAGGCTGGGAGAGCTGTGGGGAACATCTGCAGCCACATAAACTCACTTCATTGCTTCAGAGTAATATGTGGGGACGTGGCTACATGTCATTGGTTTTAAAACCACATTAGGGTGAAATGTTATTAAAGCCTGATCAGGCCACTCACTTGACATTTAGAGGTTTGAACGGCTCCCCAGTGAGTACCCAGTATCAGCAACACCCTTTCCAGACCCCATCTGTCTAAAGTTCCCTTAAGTTCTAACAGACCTGATGGTAACCCATAGAGAGAAGTTAGTCAGGGAGACACAATCCATCCCATGGTAGCACCAGGGTGAGTTTCCACTAACACGTTATAGAAGTTAGCAGAGCTGGTTATTTGTAGGCAGTGCAGAATGACAAAAGCAACGAAAGAAAAAGTAACTAGATGATGTCCTTTATCCAAGAGAACTCCTTGGGCTTGTAGCCTCTGCCCCTACTTGTTGGGCTGGTGAATGTGAGGAATCGCTGGCCATGTCCCTCAGCAGGTGTCAAGATGCTTCAGCTTCTTCCAGAGGCCTCTGTCATCCAGAGAAGCACAGATGCCAGTGGCTGCAAAACTGTCTGTGTGATGCTGGACCATCTACATGGGGCTCGTGCCTGTTACCGCATTAGATCTTCCTAACACAAACTTCTGATGTGGTGCTATCCACATTTTGTATAGGGAGAAATTCAATCAAAAGCATCAAATAGCAGAGTCAAGACCAAGAGCAACAGTGAGGAGAAAGGGCGTGGGCATTCTATCAGCAGCCACAGACCCTTCCTCATCCTTCTTCCTGAAAACATACTGCCTGCCTCAGTCAAAGAGCTGAAAAACCAAGATGAAGTTAAAGAAATAATAAGAGGTCTCTTCTCTGCACCGGGAACGGCAAAGCCAACACATGGATGAGCTGCTCACAACTTGAAAATAGTACAGAGCAAGTCCAATTAATAACTTCAGAGTGATTTTGTTGCCAGTAAAAGCTGTCAGGCCAGTAGGTAGGTTATTACCAAATGCTTTAATGCCGTATTTAGAGATAGAGGTTCAAAATAATATTCTCCATTTATAAAAAATAAAGCAACAGGGAGAGAACTGTGCTACATGAGCAAGATAAACTGAGTTCAACATCACAATCAAATAAGGCTTAGAACAAAATTGTCTAACGATGTAATTATAATTATCGTGAAGATAAGGACTCTCAAATGGGAAACAGTTGCCATTGGTAACTATCAGTACTGTTTTTGGATATGACATTTATTTGGCTAAATCAAGATTTTATTTTTTGCCTCCATCATTTTGCCATAAATATTAATTCGTATTTCCATAAATGGCATCTCATCAACAGTTTTCACTAACACCTCATAGGATTTGTTCAACACCAAAACTGAGGCAAACGTGTGCTGACACCAACAGACAAAGGCTGGGAGCTGTTTCTCACAGTCAGAATCATCTGGGCTCCCTGGACCCTGGGATAGGTTGCTCCCGACATTGTGGAGCCCACCCCTCCTCCCCCATCTCTCCGACTGTCTAGAATATGGTCACCTGAAACATGCCTGTAGGTGCTCCAGGCCTCCAGGGCTCCAAGGATGTAGGGTCTCTGAGATCAGTACAACTTGGCACAAACTCTCAATACCCCGCCCAGTCCTTGGTGTGTCTCAGGATGTCCCTCATTAACTCCTCCTTCCGAAGGGTTAGTTCCGCTTCTTTCCATGAAGGCTGGGCCTTCATCTGAGTTCCTCACCTCATTTCTTTCCATCTCTTCTCCAAGTGCAAGTTATTAATTGTCCTCTCTATTTCCTTGGGTTTTACCTTCTCTCTCTTCTTGTATTCTTCCTTCAGCCTGCCCCTTCCAACATAAAACGAGTCACAATGTTCCCTCAACTCTCTAACCTCTTAATATGTGTCCCCTTCCTTGCCCTTCATCAGAGAGCTCACTGCTCCACCCACTCGTCCCTCCAGATTCATCTCTGTTCAGCCATGCAACAGAATGCCTTTTACAGGTTGGTAGGGGAAGGAATGCTTCAGAAGAAGGGACATTTTCCTTAGGGTCCTCTGAACAAGGCCTTTTATTTCATGTCATTTCCTTCTCAGCACTAATGAAGCACATACTAATTAAAACTAACCAAAGAGATCCAAATGGGTGGCCCCTCCTATTCTGAGGTTCCACTCTTCCCAGCCTTGCTGTGGTGGAGGCTGGCTCCCTCCTCCAGAGCACAGCTTGTCCACGTGTTGCAGCCAGCCTTACAGACAGGCTGCGTGTGGCCTGTGAGTGGTGGTGCAGATCTCCCCTGCTGGGCCTGGCCCATTACACTCCCACTTTATCCTCCATCCCTGTGTGTAAAAGATGGCAGAGTCCCCTACCAGGGTCTCCTTAAAGCCTGCATGAAGCAGAGCTCTACCCACCCTCAGCTGAGCCAGAGAGAACAGCCAGATATAGGCCTCTATTGTATTTAAGCCACAGGATGTCACAGGAAGTATATTACCTCAATGATCAAGCTCATAACCCCTCTTCAGAGCATCTCCTCCCTACTCCACACCTTTGCTTCCAGGTACTCTCTTCTCTAGGCTCAATCTCCCAGGATCAGCTCCTTTCACCTATGGGGTGAAGAGTGGTCCCTGGGATAAGAACTCAGGAGAAGCACCTGGGAATCCAGAGTCAACTTGCACCATTTCACGTTGCAGCCTGAGGCAGTCACTGTCCCTCCATATGCAGAGAGCAAAAATGACCGTCAAGAACACTGGGCAAGCCCACCTTAATCAGCTTGTTTACCCACGCCCCTAGAAACCAAGGGAGCAGCTCCTTATCTACATGTTTAAATGCACAAAACAAGGAAACACATTAATAAGTCTAAGTTAAATAAAAGTTACCATATGTCATACAAAACAGGGAAAAGATTCTATTTTTTATTTATAAAATTTTTTTTTCAATTAAAGCTGACATTCGATATTTTTTACATTAGTTTCAGGTATAACAGCATAGTGGCAAGACATTTATATAATGTACAAAGTGATCCCCTCAATTAGTCTAGCACCAATCTAGCACTATACATAATTATTACAATATTATCGACTATATTCCTCATGCTGTACTTTACAACCCTGTGACTATTCTGTAACTACCAATTTGTACTTCTCAATCCCTTCACATTTTTCACTAGGCTTCCAACACTCCCTCCATCTGTCAATCACCGTTTGTTCTCTGTATGTATGAGTCTGTTTTCACTTTGTTTGTTTATTTTGTTTTTTAGACTCCACATGTAAGTGAAATCATATGGTATTTGTCTTTCTCTGACTTATTTCACTTAGCATATCCATCTATGCTGTCGTAAAAGTTAAGATTTCATGTTTATTATGGCTGAGTAATATTCCATTGTATATGTTATCATCCTTCTTTATCCAATTGTCTATTGAAGAGCACTTAGGTTGCTTCCATGTCTTGGCTATTGTAAATAGTGCTGCAGTGAACATAGGAATGCATATATCTTTCTGAATTAATCTTTTGCTTTTCTTTAAATAAATAACCCAGAAGTGGAATTACTGGGTCATAAGGTAGTTGTACTTTTAACTTTTTGAGGAACCTCTATACCATTTTTCATAGTGGTTGTACCAATTTGCAATCCCACCAACAGTGTATGAGGGTTCCCTTTTCTCCACATCCTCAACAACACTTGTTTTCGATTTACTGATGATAGCCATTCTGACAGGTATGGGGTGATATCTCATTATGGTTTTGATTTGCATTTATTTCTCTGATGACTAGAGACCTTGAGCATCTTCATATGTGGCTAGCTGTATGTCTTTTTTGGAGAAATACTTATTCAGGTCCATTTTTAAATTTGATTTTTTTTTTTTGGTGTTGAATTCTTTACAAATTTTGGATATTAACTCCTTATCAGATGTACTATTGGAAAATATTTTCTCCCACTCAGTAGATTGTCTTTTCATTTTGTTGATGGTTTCCTTGTTGTGCAAAAGCTTTTTAGTTTGATGCAGTCCTAGTTGTTTATTTTTCTTTTGTTTCCCCTGCCTGAGGAGATATATCAGAAAAAAATATTAATAAGAGCAATGTCAGAGAGTTTGTTGGCTACGTTTTCTTCCAGGAGTTTTATGGTTTCAGGTCTTACATTCAAGTCTTTAATTCATTGTGAGTTTATTCTTGTATATAGTGAAAGAAGTTTGTCGAGTTTCATTTTTTTTTTTTTATTGCATGTATCTGTCCATTTTTCCCAACATTATTTATTGAAAAAACTGTCTTTACTCCATTGTATATTCTTGCCTCCTTTGTCATAGATTAATTGACCATAAAGGCATGGATTTCTCTCTGGGCTCTCTATTGTTCCATTGACCTATGTGTCTGTTTTTATGCCAGTACCATGCTGCTTTGATTACTATTGTCTTGTAGTAAATAGTTTGATATCAGGTAGTGTGAAAACTCCAAATTTGTTCTTTTATCTCAAGATTGCTGTGGCTATTTGAGGTCTCTTATGGTTCCATATAAATTTTAGAATTATTTGTTTAAGTACTGTGAAAAATGCCATTGGTTTTTGATAGGGATTGCATTGAATCTATAGTTTGCTTTGGGTAGTATGGACATTTTAACAACATTAATTCTTCCTATCCATGAGCATGGTATTTATTTGTATCTTCTTCAATATCTTTAATTTCTTTCTTCAATGACTTATAATTTTCTGAATATAGATCTTTTACCTCCTTGGTTAAATTTATTCCTAGGTATTTTATTTTTTGTGATGCAATTGTAAATGGGATTGTTTTCTTAATTTCTCCCTCTGATAGTTCATAATTGGTATATAGAAATGCAACCAATATCTGAATATTAACTTTTATTCTGCTGGTTTACTGAATTCATTTATCAGTTCTAACAGTTTTTTGGTGGATTCTTTAGGGTTCTTTCTATATAGGATCATGTTATCAGCAAATAATGACAGTTTTACTCTTTCCTTTACAGTTAGGATACCTTTTATCTTTTTCTTATCTGTTTGCTGTGGCTAGGTCTTCCAATGCTATGTTGAAAGTGGTTTAAAGTGGACATCCTTGTTTTGTCCTTGATCTTAAGGAAAATGCTTTTAGCTTTTCCCTGTAGAGTGTGATGTAAGTTGTGGGTTTGTCATATATGGCCTTTATTATGTTGAGGGATGTTCCCTCTATTCCCACTTGGCTGAGAGTTTTTATCATAAATGGATGTTAGATTTCGTCAAACGCTTTTTCTCCATTTATTGATATGATCATATAATATTTATCCTTCAATTTGTTAATGTGATGTATCATATTAATTGATTTGCAGATATTGAACCAATCTTGCATCTCAGGAATAAATCCAACTTGGTCAAAGTATATGACTTTTTTAATGTATTGCTGAATTCTGTTTGCAAATATTTTGTTGAGAATTTTTGCATCTGTGTTCATCAGGGATGTTGGCCTATAATTTTCTTTTTTTGTAATGTCTTTGTCTGGTTTTGCAATCAGGTAATGGTAGCCTCAAAAATGAGGTTGGGAGCCTTCCCCCCTCTTGAATTTTTTTGGAATCATTTGAGAATAGGTGTTAATTCTTCTCTGAATATTTGGTAAAATCCTCCATGAAGCCATCTGGTCCAGGACTTCTATTTTTTTGAAAGTTTTTGATTACTAATTTGATTTCATTAGTAGTAGTTGGTTGGTTCAGATTTCCTGTTTCTTTTTGACCGAGTCTTGGAAGATTGTATCTTTCTAGGAATGTATTAATTTATTCCAGTTTGTACCATTTGTTGTATATAATTGCTCACAGAATTTTTGTATACTCCTTTGTATTTCTATAGAGTCAGTTGTTACTTCTCTTTCATTTCTGATTTTATGTATTTGCATTCTCTCTCTTTTTTTCTTGGTCAGTTTAGTTAAAGGTTTATCAATTTTATCTTTTCAAAGAATCAGGTTTGCTTTCATTGATCTTTTGTCTTTCTCTGACTTATTTCATTCTCTGTGTGTCTTTCGATCTGAAGTGGGTCTCTTTTAAACAGTATATGTATGGGTTTTGTTTTCTTATCCATTTGGCTACCCTGTCTTACAATTGGAGCATTTAATTCATTTACATTTAAAGTGATTATTGATACATAATTACTGCCATTTTATTATTTGTATTTATGTTGATTTTTTATTCCCCTTCTTCTTAACAAAGTCCCATTGACATTTCTTGTAATACTGGTTTGTGGTGGTGAACTCCTTTAGCTTTTTCCTGTCTGGGAAGTTCTTTATCTGATCTTTGATTTTAATTGATAGCCTTGCTGATTAGAGTGGGCTTGTTGTAGGTCCTTGCTTTTTAATACCTTGAATGTTTCGTGCCAATCCTTTCTGGCCTGCAAAGTTTCTGTTGAGAAATCAGCTGACATTCTTATGGGAGTACATTTGTAAGCAACTAGCTGACTTTCTCTTACTGCTTTTAAGATTCTTTGTCTTTAAATTTTGTCATTTAAATTATGATGTGTCTTCGTGTGGGTCTGTTTAGGTTCATCTTGTTTGGGACTCTCTGTGCTTCCTGGGCTTGTATGTCTATTTTCTTTACCAGGTTAGAAAAGTTTTCAGTCATTATTTCCTCAAATAGGTTCTCAATCCCTTGCTTTCTCTCTTCTCCTTCTGGTACTCCTATTATGCGACTGGTGGTATGCTTAATGTTGTCCCAGAAGTCCGTTAAACTACTCTCGATTTTTTTTCCTTTTTGCCATTTCAACTAGTGTTTTCTGCTATCTTGTTTTCCAAATCACTGGTTCAATCTTCTCCTTCACCCAATTCCTTCTAGTGTATTCTTCATTTTAGTTATTGTATTCTCATTTCTGACTGGTTCTTTTTTATGGTTTCTATGTCCTTTTTTATGCTCTCTCTTTGTTGAAATTCTGATCTCATTCATTCTTCCCCTAAGTTCACTTAGCATCCTTATAACCAGTATTTTGAATTCTATATCTGGTAGGTTGCTTGCCTTTACTTCACGTAGTTCTTTTTCTGGAGTTTTGTCCTGTTCTTTCATTTCAGACATGTTTCTTTGTTTTCTCATTTTGGTTGCCTCTCTGTATTCATTTCTCTGTATTAGGTAGATCTGCTATGTCTCTCAGACTTAGCTGGGTGGCTTTATGCAGTAGTGTCCTATGTGCTTGGTGGTGCAGTCTACCTGATCACCTATGCCGGGTGCTCCAGGATTGACAATTGTGTGGTTGTGTGTGCTTTTCTGTTGTAGTTACTTGCAGGCTGCATCGGTGGAGGGCTCAACAAAGGGACAATGGCGGCTGTCTCTCTATCCTTCAAGCTGACTAGTAATGAGGATTGGCCATGCCCACAACATATGACCTGCTGTGTGGAGGCTGACCCCACAGAGTGGGGTTCACCCTAGAGGGTTTTTGTGCCTATTGAGACCACTCTTTGGGTGTGTCACGTATGGGGGTAATCAGATGATGCTCTGTTGAGGTCTAACACCAGCCTCCGGGTATATTGGTGTGGAGCCTCTTGGGAGGGCCTCCAGTGCAGGCCAAGGTCAGCCAATGTCTGTGACTGACCCGGGGCTTCCTGGTAGGAGCTACACAGCTATCTGTGTTTGGCTGCTGCCTGAGCTGGGCCTGGAGGTATGTAGGAGAGGTCACGTGGCGAATTGAAGCTGACTGCCACCAGTACTGGGCCTGGGACAATTCAGCAAAAGGCTAAGGGCACCCCAAGGCCTGAGGCTGTCTGCTGGCTACCCATAAGACTGAGAAACTGAATGAGCCTTGGGGTACGAGAGTTAGACGAGGCAGGGTCTCAGGGAGTCACCAGGGTAGAGTAAGTGGTGTTCCACAGGTTGGTGCAGATTCATATTTGTTTCTAGTGTTGAGCCTGTAGCAACTCGCAAAAGTGTCAACTCACACTGAGGCCAGCCACTGACCACCTTGGGCTCGCAGACCCTCAAGATTTGTTCAGGAAGTACTGCAGGTAGGGCCAGGGCTGGCTGCCTGCTTCAAAAATTTCTCCTGAAGTGTGCAGTGGAGGCCTGTTGATCACTTTGAAGGAACCTCCTGCTAAGAGTGCAGAGTAGGGATGGTTGCCCAGTCACCACCTGAAAGTACCATAGGCAATTTGTGAGTTGGGTAAGGCAGGGGTCCTAAGGAGTCACTGGGATGGAGTAGATCTCACCTGGCCAAGGCAGATTCAGTTTTGGCCACGCTGGGTGTAGGTTCAACAGAGGCAAGATGGCACTTTCCTGCAGGCTGCAACGGTGGAGGGTTCAACAAAGGCACAATGGTGGCTGTCCCTCTAGCCCTCTCCCTGAAGCCACACAACTCAGTTTTTCTCTCTATGTCTCTGGCACCTCCCTTGCTTCTCTCCCTCTGCTGGAGCCCAGAGTGTGATTGCCTGTGAACCAGGGAGTCTATGTGTGGGTCCTTTAAGGGGACATCTGGATTTCCAGCTGCTTTCTATTTCACCAGGATAGCCAGTATCCCCACTGATTTTCACAGCCATATTCTGTGGGGACTCCACTTCTGGCATTGGAACCCTGTTCTAGGGAGCTCTGTTGTGGGGCCTCCACAGCCGAGATGTCCCTTCTGATGCTTAACCACCATATGTGGGTGTGGAACCAGCCTGTTCTAAGTCTC
>NW_011889050.1:1344926-1361740 GCF_000151845.1 Pteropus vampyrus
GTGGTCAGATCTCTGCACCTCATGGCAAACTGATTTATTAGCACCCTGGAGGCGGCAGGAGCCTAAGCTATGAGGGAAGAAGGCTGGGGCTTGGGGGAGGGCAGGGCAAGGCAGATTTGAGAGAAACAGAACTTCAGTTTCAGCGAGGAGGACAGACTAGTGTGGGGGAGGCTGATGTTGGGGGGCAGGAATGCTAAAGAGATGCCAGGATGCAGACGTGAAGACCTAAACTGGGGGAGACTTCCGCTCACAGACTTTTCCTGGCCTGTGCCCACATTCATGGTGGTTCAGTCTAGGCTTGTGAGGTTGATTCCATTTTTGTGCCAAAGACCTCAAGTTAATATCTCCAGCAAACGAGCACAGCTGTGGGCAGCAAGTCCACCAGAGAGTGCTGACGAAGGAAGGTCTGTGCCAACTTCAGCAACTTCAACCACCTCTGCCTTAAACTGCATTCTTGCATATCCACCTGCCTATCTGACAGCCCCTCTTGGATGCTCAACAGACATCACTTAACAGAACGGGTCTCCTGGTCTCTGCATTCTCCCCTGCTGGCTTCACTCTCCATTTCCCATCTCAGTTGATGGCAATTTCATTTTCATTCCTCTAGTCGCTCAGGCCAAAACACGGGAGAAATCTATGACTCCTTTTGCTGTCTTGCCCCTCATGACTAACCCATCAGCACTTCTGGTTGATTGCACTAGCCTTTAGTATCTGATGATTTTTGCCAGCTCCACGGCTACCGTCCTGGCCTGAGGCAACCTCACGTCTTACCAGAACAGTGCAACAGCTTCACCACCTATTTCCATTCCTACTACACCCCTCACCCCACACCACGAACTCAGTCTATGCTCAACAATGGCTCCAAAGTGATCCACTAAAACTTAAGTCAGATCATCAAGTTCAAGAGCTCCTAAATGGTTTCCTATTTCACCCAAAAGTTAAATTTCCTGAAAAGGGGTTCGAGGGCTTACATGACCAACCTCAACTCCTACTACTTGCCCCCTTGCCCACTCAGTTCCAGTCAATCAGTCCTTCTTGCTGTTCTTCAAGCAAGCCTGACTCATTCCTGCCTCAGGACCTTTGCACTGGCTTTTCCCTCTGTCTGGAACACTTGCCCAACACTTGACCTATGTATCCGATTTGTTGTCCGTCCCCCACACTAGAAAGTGAGTTCCACAAGGTAAGGGTTTCTTCTGTTTGTTTACTGATATAAGGGGTTAGACCACTGCCTAACGTGTAGTGGCTACGCACTGTATATTAAATTATCTTATATACATTAGATAAACGGAAGAGGATTTCAGAGAGAGAACTGATGAGAACCAATGGCAGAGAAGATTTATGAAGTGAGGGAGAAAGGGGGATCGAAGAGAACCTAGCCTTTGGTTTGGGAAACTGAGTGGTGCTGCCAGAACAATGGGTCTAGAGTTAAGAAGGGAGCAGGAGGGACCTGGCAATGCTAGAACAGACATGAGAGTTGAGGGGCCAAAGACATTGGGGGTCTTAGCACCCCCTCGATCACTCACAGACTTAAGCCTGCAGCTCAGGGCAGTGGTGAGGCTGAAACGACAGCTTTGGGAGCTGCAGGCCTGGGGGTGTTTCTTGGGGAATTTCCTACGAGCCATCCTGGGTGGCACTCCACCAAAACAGCTTCTGGGGGGAAATAAACTGCAGATCTGGCTCAACCACAGCCCTGCCTGCCACAGCCCATATCGGGCACACACTTGCTAGATGTGGGAATGGGCACTCAGAAGTGTGGCTGCTGCAGACACAGTTACAAATTCCTGCCAGGCCTTGGGATCACTCCTGGATAGGAGGCCCTTGGAGAATGTCTGCTTGTCTCCACCTGAGACCTGACTACACCCCTGCAACAGTACCCAAGGCTAAATGTCCCCTCCAAGCTCTTTCTGCCCCCATTTCCCATGGGCAGGCAGAGGGTAAAGTGATCAGCCCCATAAGTCTCTCTACCACTGAAGTCCTGTCTGCTTCGCTTCTATTCCCAAAACAATAAAGTCGACCAGCCACAGAGAGGGCACCTAGGAACTCTTGAATGTCCACTTCTAGCAACTGGGGAGAGAAAAGTCGAGTGACCCATGTCTGTGGCAACCTGGGGCACCAGCCAGAGCATTTTTTGATACCCTGTGCTCACACAGTTAATGTCACAGAAAGCAGGAGAACCACCCAGCTCCTTCTCTCTCCTGATCCTGGGTGATCTTACTAAATCCACTGAGGCGTGGCACCTTCTCTAAATTATCAGACCTTTGTATGTCACCAGCAGCTCCACCAATTTGTCTGTGCCCCTATTTCTGCTTCTCATTTCAGAGTCCAGCAGAAGCTGCCCCTGACCGCTGGTTCACCGCCTGCTCCAGCCTCTCCCATCTCAGGCCAGCCCTCTATCCATCTGTGTGTGCAGATGTGCACACATGCACACCGAGCTAAGTAAGACCTTTTGGGTTACTTGACATTCACAAGAGTTTTCCCTGAAACATGTTTCCAGAAGAGCCCTGAGGCTTCCTTGGCACCAAGCTATGCCTCCTTTGGAAGTCAGGAAAACTCCCCTCCCCTTCGAGGTATGCCTGACCACACCGGAGATGAGGCCAGGCTGGGCCAGGCAGCCAAACCCTAGCGCTTTACACTCCTTATCAATCCAATGGGGAGGATGCTCTATTACCCATAATGCCCCCGAGAAGCTGACAATGAACGAAAACACTGGTAATAAATAGTTACAGCTCTGACTGAACACTAGTCAGGGAAGTGAGGTGAGACCTTTCCCCCAGGAAGCACTACTGATCTCTCCTCCCAAGCCAGACCCAAGGGCAGCAGAAGGCTCCAGGGTGCTGAGAGGCTCTCTCTCCCCTGAACAGAACGGCACCTGGGCAGTGTGTGCTGGTTGTCTCTGCTTGTTCTCCCACCTCAGACTCAGGGCCATGTTAGGCTCAGAATAGCCACTTCACCACCGACGTTAGGGGATGTTAGGTAGGGATTCCTTCCTCCTCAGACTCTCCTCCCATCCGCTGTCAGAGAGGAGGTGATGTGGGCTGATTATCTGATCACAGAGGGAGGTGTACTCTTGTACTCTACTTGTCACCTAGGTAACCAACCACAGACACACCAACCACACAGAGTATCTAATTTTTAAATATCCTGCTCAGTATAAAAAAAGTACCATCATATTACCCAGTAATTCTGGAGTACCTTTTCAGTGATCTAGGTCTCCCCATTAATCTGCTTGAATAACTGATTTTCTGAATGTGAAGGCAAAACTTGACATTATATTTATTGCATTTCATCTTTCTTTTCAACTGTGTTTCCAGTCTATTTTGGTCTTTGAGATCTTAATTCAGGCCCCATGGAGAGGTTTTCCTCTCAGACAAGCATACTGGGCAAGTGTGCTAATGTGCCTTGTAAGTCTTCATGCAAATCCCCTACCGAGACTCAGAGCAGAACAGTCAGAGCACAGCTGTGTCCTGTTTCTGGATCTCTCCAGACCGAGGCTGATTCCCTCCAACACTCCTTGAGGACGGTATTCAAGCGAGCTACCTGCCCTAGCATGCCACATATGAATGTCCATATTGCTTGTTTTGCTGACATTATCCAATTGCAAATGCCACTCAGCTCAGGAAACTGCAGGGGCTGTCATGCCTGCACAGAAATAGGAGCATGCTCGCCCTCACAGAGCTCCCAACCACGCTGGTGTAAAAATGGGCGCTTGTGAGAAAACACTAATCCACACAAGGCCGAGTATGGTCAATCCCCAGGAATGACACAAAGATGTCCAATAAACACACGAATAGACCACTGAGCAGTTACTCATTCAACAAACTTTTATAATAAACAACAGAAAGCCCTTCTGCGCCTCCCCGACGCCAGGCTCGCTCTGGATTCCCTGTTGTCTTTAACCCTCACGACCACCCCTTGAAGTTCACGTTCCCACCTTGTACGAGAGGGAAGATGGAGGCTCAGGAAGTTTAAGGGACTTGCCAAAGGTCACACATCTAGTGTGCGGTGTTGAGCCCAGGATCCACCTCTGAAGCCCAGGATGCCCTGAGCTGCCCGATGGTCCTGCCCTTGGGGTTGACTTTGCTAATGAGAAAAGGACTCTGCTCTCAGGGAATGGCCCAAGGGCCATACTAAGGGCAGAGCTCAAGCATGCCATCTTGGAGACCCCTGTTAAAGGGGAATGGGGCTGGTATGGCAGGCCCTCAGGTCGGGCGCTCATGCTACGGGTTGGGGCCACCAAAGCCAGACCCAGCCAAGCCATGCTGGGGCTCAGGAACCACAAGCGCCTCCACATGTTCCCACAGAGCACCCACCCTGCAGACAGCTCTGCAGCACTCACACATGAGCAGGAGGGCTCCCCGCTTCCCAGGCCAAGGAATTCCCTCAGATCGAACCATTCTCACTTCCAGTAGAACAGTGTATTCTGAAGAACCAAAATGATGGCAATTATTCTGCCCCCTCTAGGACTGGAGATATGGAAAATAGGCCCAGTCTTGTGTTTGGGTTTATTCCCTGAGAATGAAAGCCTGTTCCTCTCTCTGTCTTGAGTGAATACCAGTGCGGGGTGAGCCAGGATACAGATGAGGGCACCCTCCCCAGCAGTAATGTGACCAACAGGCAGGTGTCCATGAGACAAGTCATCGGTCCCTGTGTGGAAGTGACACTGGATGGTGATCGTTCACAAAACCGATGGGGAGAAAAGAACAAAGAAGCAGGTTCCAGGATGCAGGACTGTGTGCCAGAGAGTCACGGAGAGGAGCTGGAAGGGCAGTGAGCTGAGGAAGGTCAAAGGCCTGGGGAAGGAAAGTCTCAGATGTATGGTGGGGAAGAGGCTGGGCGAGGAGTCAAGTGCAGACAGACTTACTGCCAAGCGAGCAGCAGACCCAGGTCACTGATGTGGATGTGGCTGGCAGCTGGGTACCTGGCGGCTATGGAGAGAATTATCTCCACAGTCCACCAGGAAGTACAGACATTTCTGGAGACAGGGCTGCCTTCTCAGGAAACGGGCTGCCAGCAGCACAAGGCCAGGGCAGCTCCAAGCTGCTTTTATACCATTTGTCCTCCTGTGCCTGCCCAGCAAGCCCAGGGTGAAGAAACAGATCCAGCTAGGAGAAGACCATACAGTCCACAAAGCAAAAGTTCTCATTTACTTCTTAAAGATCCACCTGTGTCAAGCATTACAGCCTGAACTGCACCGATGGGAAGCCTAGGTGAGGGGGAGCCCCTTGGCGCACCAGGGGATCCCCAGTGACTCCTGCTCACAAGCCTGCACGCAGCCCACACTGTGCTTCAAACCACAACTGGAAGGGTCAGAGGAGAGTTCGTTGTAATTCAGTCCTTTGAGGAGCGTGAATACAGCCACATTTCATCATGAGCATCAGGCACATCTTCTGGGATAAATAATGCTCCAAACTGTGCCATTAGCCTGAGCAGCAGCCAAAAACAAAAGCCCAGGCTCTCTCCGGGCATGCCAGTCTGGCTCAGGTTCATACTTGGCAGAGGACCCAAGCTCCAACCACTCTGACCTCAAATGCCTACTTGGCCTCACAGGGGAAGACACTCTTGGCTAACTTGTTAACTTCATAACCCACCCGGCTCTACCTCAAGGCTATGTATGAGGCAAGAGTCACAGGGGGCTCTTACTCCATACCTCAAGCTCTTCAAAAGGGAATCAATATAGAAAAAGTAAAACAGTCGCAGGAAATACCATTGGAGGCTTCTTGTGTTCAGTGGTTGCTAAAAACCCAGGAGTCTGTTTCATCACACAGGGCTGGAGCTGCAGCTGGGGCACCTGGGGTGCTGGTGTGGGGCCGGGCCTGCAGAGGAAGGTATACGACAGGGAGAGCCAGGCCCCTGCCCAGGGCTGCCTTGAGTGTGCCTGCCCTCACTCCAGAGAGGGAGGCCCAGACCCTGAGCTTCAAGGGCCATGGGCGCATCCTCTCTGAGGAGGCTGTGCTCAGAGCAGAGGCAGGCCTGTGAGTGGAGGTGTGAGGCATGAAGGGCTGCAAGGCCAGAAAGATGAAGGAGCCTCCTTCACATCCTAGACAAAGAAGTGTTTGAAAGGAATGTCTCCAGTGGCTAGGAACTCAGGCCCTGGGAAGGCACAGATGGGTGACTTGCCAGCTTGGCCTTTGTATATGTCTGTGGAACCAGAAAGAGCCATCAGAAAGCCCAGCCCTTTAGTTTCCCAGCCCTGTGCCCAAGCGCTCAGCCTCCCTGACTGTGCCTGAGCCCCTCCAGGGAAGCGGGTAGCCAATGGGTCTCATCTGGCCTTCACAGGGCATGGGTGCCACTGTTTACCTCCTTGGAGTTCCCTATAGGGTTTTCTCCAAGCTTCTTAAATTGCAATCTAAAGAAAAGTACAACAATGCTAACTATTTTACAACTGCTCTGTGTAACCACTCCCAAGACCAAAATATAAAACATCTCCACATCCAGAAGCCTCCCCTTGCCTCTTCCAGTCAATCTCTCCCCAAAGTCACCAGTGCTGTGACTTCCATTACCCTGAACTAGTCCTGCCTGCTTTTGAACTTCCTTAAAAAAATACAAAAACATACAGCATATATTCTTATATATGTGGCTTCTTTCAAAAATTTGTCTCTGCTTTCAAATATAATAATCCATGCTTTCAAATATAGTAATCTTTTGTTCATTTTTACTGCTGGATATTATCCCATTGTATGGACATACCATACTTTATCCATTCCTCTGATGATGAACATTTGACTTGTTTCTACTTTGGGCCATCTTAGTAAAGTTTCTATGAACATTCTTATATATGTCTTTGAGTATCCCTATAAAAGTCTGCCTGGAAAAATTTCCACCAGCTAAAATGTCTGAGAGCAAAGATTTTTTTCACTTCTAGACTGCACAGTAGTGGTATTTATGCATCAATCTTTTATCTGAAGCAGCAGGACAGAGAAGAACAAACCACCCCTTCCCACCACCCCGGGAACTGAACCAAATGCACAAATAGAAGCTTCAAGATGTTAGAGAAATTGTGAATCTTACAAGTGTACTAGAGAGGAGTGTGTGTGTGTGTGTGTGTGTGTGTGTGTGTGTGTGTGTGTGTTTTCATACTGTTGCTATTGTGGGAAGATCTTAGAATTTCCTGGGCAGCTTATGGAAAATAAACGTGAGAGAACCACCAGTCCAAAATATTTAGGGAAAGGGGAGGAAATGACAAGAGATGAGGTTGGAAAAATAGATTAGGGTCAAATTCAAACAGCCTTGAATGCCACACTAAAGCATTTGGACTTTATCCTGTAATCAACGGGAATTACCAGATGTGTTTAACAAATACCAACTGGCACCCACGTACCACTAAGTAGGTGTGGTAAAGGTGGCCTTGTCACCTACTAAACTGAGAGAACTACAGTTTGTTAGGGAGTGGCAGGGAAGTGAAGAGTTAAATCTGTGTTCAAGCAACCTGTGTTCAAGTCCCAGCTCTGCCACTCACCAGCTGGGGGGACCTTTCTGTGCTTCTGTTTGCTCATCTGTGACGTGGAAACCTTCACGGTTTTCATGTGCTGGGGTTATTGAGATTAAATGAGGAAATGCTTAGAAGTATCTGGCATACAGCAAGCACTTAATGTGCATTAGCTGAAATGATTCTTATAGGATCATTCCAGTAGCTGCAGGATGACACATGTGGTCAGCTCATGAACACACATGGGTGGACATACACTGACAAATGGTACACACATACCCTAGGGTCAAACACTCCTACACACATACAAACAGCCTATGGTGAACAGGCATTTAGAGGCCGAACACTCTAAGACACTCCCCACTCAACAATAGCCCATAACTCATTCACTAGAAACCTAGTGCTCCATAGTTACGAAAAAGAGACAGGAAATCAGTAGGCCCCAAATTAGCCAAAAATCATCTTCCCATTAGGGACTTGCAGTCGGGTGAACTTCCCAACAATCCAGAGTCCTAGGAAGACACCGTGAATGGCCTGGCAGCATTTCCTTCAGCTCTGTTTGCAGCAGTAAAGGGAAGTGCTGCCTTTGGGCGTGAGCTCTTCTCCTTTGGGGTAGGAGAATCTGGGAAAAATGGGTGCCGGGTGCAGATGGCCTTACCTCCACGTACAGGAGGGGGAAAATTCCAATCTTGTCTCCCAGCATTCCCTCTGCCCAGTTGTCATCCACTCTTCTGATCACAGTCAGGATTTCATCCTGGAATTGCCAGAGCCCACCATGTGTACAAACACATGGACATAACACACAACAAAAAAGAAAACAAGAGACCTGTTAGTGCTGCTGAAGCTTAAAGAGTCTAAGCAACGATTCAAAGAATGGTTTATTATCCGTTCCAAGATCTGACATATAAAAATAGTCAACCCTTACATTTTCACTCGGAACCTCTTTCTCTCTTATGTATTGATTACAGCTACAAAGATCTTCTAATGGAAAAGCACGGCAATTTACAATAGTATTTATACAGTTGTTCCCTTATCCTTGATTTTGCTTTCCACTGTTTCAATTACCTATGGTCAACTGTGGCCTGAAAATATGAAATGAAAGATTCCAGAAATAAACAATCCATAAATTAAAAATTGCATGCTATTCTCAGTAAGATGATGAAATCTCACACCATCCCACCCCAGACATGAATCATCCCTTTGTCCAGCACAGCCATGCTGTATACATTCCCTGACCATTAGTCACTAGGTTATCAGATTGACTGTTGTGGATTCACAGTGCTGGTGCTCAAGTAACTCCTATTTTATTTAATAATAGCCCCAAAATATAAGAATAGTGACACTGGCAATTTGGACATGACAAAGAGAAGCCATAAAGTGTATGAATGTGTGTATGCACAGGAAAAAACATAGCATACACTGGGTTCAGTGCTAACGCGGTTTCAGGCATCTACTAGAAGTCTTGAAAGGTATAACCCCCATAGATAAAAGAAAATAAAACCAGAACTATGAATATGGGAAAGAAGAGTATGTAATCTTTCTACTTAGAAAAACAGAGTATCAACTAAAAATTAGAATAAGAAATACAGAAAGGCTACTAATTTTTAAATAAATACATAAAAAGAATTGGTTTTCCGACTTATCAGCAATAATGAGTTAGAAAATGTGATTAAAACTGGCTAACCATTAAAAAAATAAAGTTAGTGCTCTAATCCACCGTATATACCAAAATTTGCCAAAATTAACTCCATAAGGACTAAATATTTAAATGTTAGAAAAATAAAATTGAATGTCCAAGAAGAAACTATTATAGATGTTTAATCTTGAGTTGAGGAAGGTCTTTTGAAGTATGATAACAAAGATTTGGCTACAGAAAAATAAAATTCTCTATGTTAAAAATACCAAAGCAAAACAAAAAGATAAATACACTACTAAAAACTGGCAGAATGTATTAAAGAAAAAGACTTACTATCTTTACTATATAAAATCTTAGACACAGTAGAAGAAAAAGACAAATATCTTTAGAAAAAATAGGCCAAGGGCAAAAATCAGGCAACTCACAAAAAAGAAGAAATGCTAATTGCCATTAAACACATTTCAAAATGCTATACGTGACTGATAAAAAATATAATATTAAATAAGAAGATTCCTTTTTTTTCTTCTTTGTTCTTTTTTGCCTATCAAATTAACAAAGATTAATATAAAGCCAACTCACAGTGCTGGTCAGCATACAGGGAAAAGGCACTTTATCATTTTTGATGGGAATATAAATGTATGGCAGGCATTTAGGCAATTCCTATCAAACATCAAAGCCTGCATACCCACTGATCTAACAACAATACTTCTAGGTGTTCTAGCCTAAGAAAATCAAAGATGTGCAAATAGATTTAGCTCTGAGGATGTTCATGATAGTGTTTGTTCAGCTAGAGAAAAACCAGACAAATACACAGCAAAAAGAGGATTGGTTAAATCAATTATGGTATTGTCTATCAATATCATACTCAACTCCAGCCCACTCTAGCCATCCTGTCCTACCTAAGGAGGAGGGGGAAATGGAGACACACACGTGGAGTTCACATTCTAGAGGTACAGGTTCCTTAGAAGACTGAGACCTGGTAATAGGATCATAGGAATATAGAAAGCTTCCTCTCTCCCCAAATCTCACCACCACATTACTAAAGGCCTATTACAGCAGTTCCTTTACCTGGTACATCATGTTCAACTGTCAAAAAAATTATTATTCATACTAAAAGGAAAAAACACAATTTAAAGAGACAACAAACATCAAACCCAGACTCAGATGTGGCAGGGATGTTGGAACTATCAGATGGGGAATTTAAAACAACTATGACTGATATGCTAAAGGCTCTAAGGGATTAAGTAAACGGTGTGTAAAAACAGATGAGCAATGTAAGTAGAGAGATGGAAATTCTAAGAAAGAACCAAAAAGTAATGTTAGAGACCAAAAACACTATAACGGAAATTTTAAAATGCCTTTGCTAGACTTATTAGTAGACTGAATATGCTGAAGAAAGAATCTCTAAGCTTAAGGATAACTCACTAGAAACTTCCAAAACTGAAAAGCAAAGAGAACAAAGACTGGAGGGAAAAAATACGAAACAGAATATCCAAGGACTGTGGGACAACTGCAAAGGTTTAGCATATGATTAATGAGAATATTGGGAGAAGAAAGATAGGAAAAGAAATATTTGCATAATAATGACTGAGAATTTCCTGAAATTAATGTCAGTTACCAAACCATAGATTCGGGAAGTTTATAGAATACCAAGAAAGATAAATGCTAAAAAGCCAACAGGTAGGCGTATCATTTTCAAACTATAGAATATCAAAGATAAAGAAAAAATACTGAAAAAAGCCAGAGGGGAAAAAAATACCATACCTATACAGGAGCAAAGATAAAAATTATACCCAACTTCTCAGAAACCATGCAAGCAAGAAGAAAGTGAGATAAAATATTTAAAATGTTGAGAAAAAAAATCCACCAACCTAGAATTCAGTATCATTCAATAGTGAGGGAGAAATACTTTCACAAACAAAAACTGAGAGAATGTGTTGCCGGTTGATCTGCCTTGCAAAAAATGCTGCAAGTTCTTCAGAGCGAAGAAAAGATACATAGGTCAAAAACTCAAACCTTCACAAAGAAAAGAAGAACAATGGGGAAGGAATAAGTAAAGGTAAAACAAACTTTCATTTTTCTTAATCTTAATTGATCTAACAGATACCAGTTTGTTCAAAATAATAATAGCAACAATGTATTTGATTATGTATGTGTATAAAAATATCACTTATTATATATCATATAGATTATAAATATACTTATGCATGCTTATATATCATTCCTGTGACATAAGGAACAGGAGGGAAGATTTAGGATTATTTTGTGTAACGTGCTTATACTACCTGTGGAAAAGTATAGTGTTTTTGAACTTGAACTTGAATTAGTTGTAAATATATATTGCATACTCTAGGGTGACCACTAAAAAAATTTTTTTAAGGTACGACTGATACGTTAAGAACAGAGATAAGATGGGATCATATAAACTGCTCAATTAAAATTGAAAGAGGCAAAAAAAAAGTGGAAGACAAAAACACGAACGTAAGTCAAGGGCAATAAATAGAAAACAGAAACAAACATGGTAAATATTAATCTAACTATATCGATAATCATTTTGCATGTCAATGGTCTAAATGCACAAACCGAAAGACAAAGATTCTCAGGGTGGATCAAAAAATAAGACCCAACTCTATGTTGTCCACAAAGAACCCACTTTAAATATAAAGATACATATAGATTAAAAGTAAATGGATGGAGAAAAATATACCATGCTAACACTAATCAAAAGAAAGTGGGAGTAGCTATATTAATTTCAAATAGAGCAGAATTCAGAGCAAGCAATGTTGTCAGGGATAATGAGAGGAATTATATAATGATAAAGGGATCAATTCTTCAAAAAGACATATAATATACGTATTCCTAACAACAGAGAGTCAAAATACCTAAGGCAAGGCTGAAAGGAGATATGGATGAATCTACTATTATAGCTGGTAACCTCAACGACACCATCAATCAACTGGATATAAGGTACCTCTATAGATGACTTAATCTAAGAATAGCAAAATACACATTATTCTCAAGCTCAAAAGGAATGTTCACCAAGATAGATCACATTTTGGGCCATAAAATGCACCTTAACAAAATAAAAAGAATAGAAACCATACAATGTCTGCTCTCAGAACTCAATGGAATTAAACTAGAAATCAATAACAGAAAAATAACTGGAAAATTTCAAAATACTTGGAAATTAAACAACATAATTCTAAATAACACTTGGTTCCAATAAAAAATATCAAGAGAATTTTTAAAATATTTTAAAATAAATGAAAATGCAAACCAACTTATCAAAACTTATATGCTATAGTAGTGCTTAGAGAGAAATTTATAATAGTAAATGCACACATCAGAAAAGAAATATCTAAAATTAATAATCTAACCCTCCACCTTAGAAAACTAGAAAAATAAGAGCGAATTAAATTCAAAGTAAGCAGAAGAAAAAATAATGTAGAGTAGAAATCAATAAAATTGTAATAGAAAATTAATAGAAAAAAATCAACAAAATCAAGAGCTGGTTATTTGAAAAGATCAATAAAATTGATAAGTCTCTCACCATGCTAACCAAGAATGAAAGAAAGAAGATACAAACTACTAATACCAATAAAGAAAGAGTGAACATTACTACAGATTATATGAACATTAAAAGGATAATAAAGGAATATAATTGAGCAACTCTATGCCCACAAATTTGGTAACTTAAATGAAACAGATCAATTCTTTTAAAGATCTAATCTACCAAAACTCACACAAGAAGAAAAAGATAATCTGAATAGGCCTATATCTATTAAATCAATCATTAATCAATAATTCAACTTCCAAAACAGAAAGCACCTAACCCAGATGGGTTTACTGGTGAATGTTACCAACATTTAAGGAACAAAGTATACCAAATTCTGTAACAATCTCTTCCAGAAAATAGAAGCAGAGGGACCGCTTCCTAACTCGTTCTATGAGGCCAGCATTACACTAATACTAAAATTACACTAATAGGCAAAGAAAACCACATACCAATGTCTCTCATGAATATTGATGCAAAAATCCTCAACAAAATATTAGCAAATTGATCCAAAAAAGTATAAAAAGAATTATACAGCATGCAACTAAGATTTATCCCAGGTCTGCAAGGCTGGTTCAACATTCGAAAATCAATTAATATATTCCATCACATCAACAGGCTAAAGAAGAAAAATCACATCAATAGATGCAGAAAAAACATTTGACAAAATTAAAAACCCATTGACGATTTTTTAAAAAACTCTTAGTAAACTAGGAATAGAGTTAAACTTCCTCAACTTAATAAAGAACACTTACAAAAAAAAGAAACCAAAACGTCCAGTTAATGTCATACTTAATGGTTAGAAATGGGAATCTTTCCCACTAAGATCAAGAACAAGGCAAGGATATTCCTTCTGACCACAACTTTTCAACATCATACTGGAAGTCCTACTTTTTGGGATGTTGATTCATTTTGGTCACTTAACATTTTTTTAATTACTTTCTATTTCTATAAAAAAAAAAAAAAAAAAAAAAGTAAAGGGTATACAAATTGGGGATGAAGAAATAAAACTCTGTTCACAGATGACATGATTGTCACAGAAAATCTGGAGGACATCAGCACCATGGCAGAGTGAGGAGACTCCTTTGTTTCTCCCCTTAAATTTATAAGTTGGACAACTATAACTCTACAAATGACCCCCTGCTCAACATACAAACTAAAAGATCCATGCATTGGAATATCTGGAGGAGGGCAGACTGGAACACATAGGGGAGGAAGGGTGAGGGAAGGATAGGGATGGTTGCCACAGACACAGTCTGACAACCACCATGACTCCAGAGAGCACAGTAGCGGGGAAGAAGTTGGACTGCAGCCCTCACACTATGGCCTAGATTGTAAGAGGGCAGAAGCAGTGACCTCTGAGAAAAAGCATCTCACTTCACCCCTTCCCACTGAGGCAGACACTAGTAGAGGTGGTTGGGAAGCTTAAAATAACACAGAACTGCTGACAGCCACTACTAGGAGGGCAGAGCCATAGATCATGAACTTGCCTCCAAAGCTCCACCAATCCTGGCAGATGTAGGTAGAGAAAACTGAGATGCTTAACTAAACAATACAGTAGGGATGCAAAATGATAAATTCCTGCCCCCCCACCCCACCATTCCCATCCTGGCAGAGCCTAGTAGAGGCAGTGGAGATAACTCCAAAAACACAGTGGGGCCAGCGACCATTAGTAAAAAGAAGGCAGTGCTAGGAGCTCACAAAACCAGTTCTCCACTACCTGCCACATACTTATATTACAGTGGTAGTGCCCTGAAACCAAAGTGAGCTGGTCAGAGATGGGACATCCACCATCTCGGGATGTACACAGCATTTTCTTTAACCAAAGCAACACTGCCTAACCATGATTTCAGAGGTACAAACAGTGCAGGTAAGAGGCAACAAAAACTTTAACACCATCTACTGGAAAAGAAAAGAAAGTAACCTACCTATCAACCTGCTAAATTGTTAAGAGAAAACCAATATCCAAACAACAACGACAACAAAAGAGCTCAATATCTCAAATGCATAGGCAGAGAAATAATCTATCAAATACCATGAACAACCAAGGTAACATGTGGCTCCAGAAACCAAACTCAAAGTCATGGAAAACTGTGACTTAAAAGACAGAGAATTTAAGATTTCAGTTATGAAGAAGCTCAGTGAGAAACAAGAGAACTCAGAAAGGCAGTTCAATGAGTTCAGGAAGAAAATTAATGAACAAAAAGAATACTTTACCAAAGAGATTGAAACTATAAAAACAGAACCAAATAGAAATTCTGGAGCCGAAGAACTCAATAAATGAGATGAGGAATGCCTTAAGGAACACTATAAATATAGCTGACCAGATGGAATACAGAATTAGCAAGCTCAAAGATAGAAACCTAGAAATGACTCAAGAGGAGAAGAGAGAACTAAGAATTTTAAAAAAATGAAAAAACTCTACGAGAATTATCTGACACCATTATAAAGAGTAACATAGGAAAAATAGGTATACCAGAGAAAGAAAAAATGGGAGACAGGAACAGAGAGCCTACTCAAAAAAATAATTGATGAGAACTTCTCAAACTTATGGAAAGAATTGGACTTTAGAAAGCGGAAACTAACAGAAGGCCTAAATATACCAACGCAAAAGGAAAAAAATATTCATTTATGATGAAAACAGTTAATCAAATGGGTATAGAAAGAAAGTACCTCAACATTATTAAGGCCATATATGACAAACCCTCAGTTAATAACATAATAGTGAAAAACTGAAAGATTTTCCTCTAAGATTAGGAAGACAACCATGCCCACTTACGCCACTGTTATTCCATGTGGTACCAGAAGTCTTAGTTGGAGCAATTAGACAAGAAAAAGAAATTAAAGGCATCCAAATTAGAAATAAAGTAAAACTGTTACTATCTGCAGATGACATAACTCTCTATATAGAAAACATTATATAAAAGACTCCACAAAAAGACTATTAGAAACAAATACACTAAAGTGGCAGGATGTAATATTAACATATAAAATCCATTGTTTCCTATATACTAATATAACTAACAACCAAATAACAGAAATAAAAATTTAAAAAATCCATTTACAGTTGCAACAAAAAAGATGATATACCTAGGAATAAACTTAACAAAGAAAGTGAAGGACCTGTAGAATGAAAACTACAAGATGTTCTTGAAAGAAATTGAAAAAGACACAAAGAAATGGAAAGATATTCCATGTTTATGGATTGGAAGAATTAACACTGTTAAAATGGTGATATTATCAGCGATATACAATTGCAATACAATTTCAATGCAAATCTCATCAAAATCCCAATGGCATTTTTCAAAAAAATAAAACAAACA
The DNA here is from genome assembly GCF_000151845.1 of Pteropus vampyrus. Lineage (NCBI taxonomy): Eukaryota > Metazoa > Chordata > Mammalia > Chiroptera > Pteropodidae > Pteropus > Pteropus vampyrus. Next base: position 1,360,865 of record NW_011889050.1, read on the forward strand.
AAAAAAATCCTCAAATTAGTATAAAACCAGAAAAGACTCTAAATTGCCAAAACAATCCTGAGAAAAAAGAACAAAGCCGGAGGTATCCCACTCTCTGACTTCAAAACATATGACAAAGCTACAGAAATTAAAACAGTATGGTATTGGCAGAAAAACAGACATAAAGACCAATGGAACAAAAATGAGAGCCCAGAGAGAAACCCGCATGTATATGAGCAACTAATTTTTGACAAAGGAGCCAAAAACATAAAATGGAGAAAGGAAAGTTTCTTCAATAAATGGTGTTGGGAAAATCATGTGCAAAAAAATGAAACTAGAGTGCTATCTGACAACATACATAAAAATTAACTCAAACTGGATTAAAAACTTAAATATAAGATCTGAAACAATAAGATACAGAGATGAAATTATAGGCAGTGGACTTATAGACCTTGGTCTTGGAGGGGCCTTTGTGATCTTTCCCCAGAGGCAAGGGAGGTAAAAGCAAAAATAAATGAAGGGGACTATATCAAACTAGAATGCTTCTGCACAGTAAAACAAATTATCAACAAAATAAAAAAGCAACCAACCAAATGTCAGGAGGTATTTGCAAACAATATCTATGATAAGGGGCTAATATACAAAATATGTAAAGAATTCATACAATGCAACAGTAAAATAAAAAATTCAATTAAAAAATAAGCAGAGAGAAAACAGGGAGGAAAAAAATGGCGTAGATGATAGAGGCTCTGTTCATCCCTCTGGCAACCAAATCAAAGTTGTGATGGAAACAAGGAGCAGCAGCAAGGAAAAATCACCTGGATCTAGGTGAACAAGCTATACAACTAGGGAGAAATACAAGAAATCACCCTGCAACAGCAGAAGGTAGGACAGGGC
>NW_011889050.1:1361790-1365183 GCF_000151845.1 Pteropus vampyrus
CAACTAGGGAGAAATACAAGAAATCACCCTGCAACAGCAGAAGGTAGGACAGGGCGAGGACACAGGGCTGCCCGGTCTGCAGTGGCTGAGTGAGAGAGAGGCAGTGGCAGCGACAGGAACCTCTTAAAGGGGCCGTGTCTGCAAGTGGATTTTCACGGTGAGGGACCTGCTAGCTCTGACCACCAGTGCCGATTAGGTTGCACACAGAGGGTACCAGGGACTTACAAGAAGACATTATCGGAGTGAGGGCTGAGGCGAGACTCCCTTGGTACAGAAATGCCAGTGGTATCTATTGTTCCCTGTTGAACCGTCCCCCATCCCAGTGTGTGGACACAGCGCAGCCCTAGCCCAGACATCATCAAACTGGATAACAGAGGTCATTCCTCCCAGAGGATTACCTGAAACCCTGCCTGCCCCAACTCGTAGGCCCTCGCTCCCACCTCTCCCCACTCAAGCCACATCCAGGTATATCCTCAGCGAGTCAGGTGCTCCTTGCTGAGTAGCACCTAGACTCACACTGGAGGCAGCTGGCCTCGGTTTCTGGTGTGGCCTTTTGAGGCAACTATAAGCATAGCATCTATGGATTGTTTGCTGAATCTTAACAGGTAGCCCTGGAGGGGTAGAGACTTGGGTTAAGTTTGGCCTGTAGTTGAACCTCTTTCAGGATTGTGCCATTGGACACCTACTTCACAAATCCACACTAATAAGACTGAGAGACTTAGGAGCTTTGCTTAGTACATAGAAACGGACATGGAAAGGCAGCCAAAATGGGAAGACAAAGAAGCAGAAACCATATGAGAGAACAGAACAGAGATCCAGATATAATGGAGTCAGGTAATCTAACAGATGCAGAGTTCAAAAAACTGCTTATAAAGATGCTCAATGAACTTTTGGGAAGTGTAGATAAATTCAGTGAGAACTTCAACAAAGAGATAAAAAAACATAAAAATGGAAATGGAAATTATAAAAGGAAATCAATCTGAAATGAAGAACACATTATCTGAGATAAGAAGTATATTAAATGGAATAAACAAAGGAATAAATAAAGTGAATAAAGAAAAGGATCAAATGACCTATCTAGAGGACGGGAAAACCAAGGACACTCAATCAGAATGGCAAGAGATAAGATGCCAAGACTATAAAAATAATTTAAGGAGCATTATGAGACTCTCTAAAGGGTTCAAATATCCATCTGATCAGCATAACTGAAGAAAATCGAGATGTTGAATAGCTGTTTGAACAAATAATAATGGAAAATTTCCTTAACCTGGTGAAGGAAATGGACATAAAACCCCAGGAAGCTCAGAGAATTCCAAGAATCAGGGATCCAAAGTGGCCCACAGTAAGGCACATCATAATTAAAATGCCAAAGTTTAAATACAAATAAAGAATCTTAAAAGCAGCAAGAGAAAAACAGATAATTACTTATAAAACAGATAATTACTTATAAAAGACTGGCAGCTGATTTCTCAAAAGAAACTATGCAGGAGAGAAGGGCTTGGCAAAAAATATTCAACAGGATGAAGACCCAGGATCTACAACCAGGGATACTTTACCTAGCAAAGCTACGGTTTAGAGTTGAAGGACAGATAAAGAGCTTCCCAGACAAAAATAAGCTACAGGAATGTATCATCACCAAACCAGTATTACAAGAATTGTCGGAAGGACTTCCTTAAGAAGAAAAAATACAAAAGACTCACTTCAGATTAAAAGACACACATAGATTAAAAGGAAGGGGATAGAAAAAGATATTACTTTCATGGAACTAGAAGGTATTGAAGTCAGACAGAGAGAGATAAACGCTGTATGAGTTCACTTATATGTGGAATCTAAGGAATAAAAAGAACAAACTAATCAAAAACAGACTCACAAATATAGTGGACAATTTGGTGATGGACAGAGGGGAGGAGATTGGGGGACTGGGAGAATGAGGTGAAGGGTTAAAGAAGTATGAATTAGTAGCTGATGGATGGTCACAGGGATGGGGAGCACAGCATAGGGAACGCAGTTAGCATTAATACGTTGGCTAGGTGGAGGGTGGGAGCAATTGTGGGGATCATTTTACGAACTGTATAGATGTCTACCCAATGTACTGTATTCTTGAAACTAATGAAAATAAATAAATTAAAAAAAAAATGAGCAGAGAATCTGAATAGACACTTTTCCAAGGAATACATACAGATGGCCAACAGGTATCTCAAAAAAAAAAAAATGCTCAACATCACCAGTTTTAAGGAAAATGCAAGTCAATACCACAATGAGATACCACTTTACATCCATTAGAATGGCTATTATAAATAAGACAAAAAATATGTGTTGGAGAGGATGTGAAGAAAAGGGAACCCTTGTACACTGCTGGAGAAAATATAAATTGGTGCAATCACTATGGAAAACAGAATGACCTTTCCTCAAAAAATTAAGAATATATCTACTCTTACATATATGTGACCCAGTAATCCTTCTTCTGGGTATCTACACCTAAAATTTGAAAACACTTATTTGTAAAGATATTGGTACCCTTATGTTCACTGCAACATTTTTTTTTTTTTTACAATAGCCAAGACATGGAAACTACCTACGTGTCCTCTGATGACTGGATAAAGAAGATGTGGTACATGTATACAATGGAATGCTATTCAGCCATGAAAAAAGATGAAATATTGCCATTTGCGCCAACATGGATCTTAAAAATATTATGCTATAATATATACAAATCAGACAAAAAGTACAAGAACCATATGATTTCACTTGTAAGTGGGGTAGAAAATAAAAGGCAACAAATAAATAACAATGATAACAACAAAAACCTCATAGGCAGACAACAGAATGATGGTTACCAAAAAGGAAGAGGAGTGGAGGGAGGACAAAGAGGGTAAAGGGGTGCAAACACAAGTCGATGGACAGTTACTAGACTTTGGGTGGTGAGCACACAGTAGAGTATAAAAACATTGTATTACAAGTTGTACACTTGGAATTTATATATTATTAACCAATGTTACTCCAATAAATTCAATTTAAGAAAAGGAAATCTGAAATAATCAACAAAAAATCTGAAACTAATGAGCAATTGTAGCAAGGTTGCAAGATAGAAGAATAATGTACAAAAGTTAAAACACTTTTCTATATCTAGGCATACCTCAGAGATATTACAGGTTCCATTCCAGACCACTGTAATAAAACAAGTAAAAATCTTATTGCTGGTGGAGGGTCTTGCCTTCGATTAGTAAAAAAATTCAACATTTAAGAAACACAGTAAAGTGAAGCACAATAAAATGAGGTGTGCATGTACTTGCAATGAAAACGGGAATTTGACATTAAAGACACAACACTGTTTACATTAGCACCTAAAAAAGGAAATACTTAGATATAAATCTAAAAATACATATAAGAGCT
>NW_011889050.1:1365701-1372389 GCF_000151845.1 Pteropus vampyrus
TCTTTGACAAAGGAGCAAGGAGGATATAATGGAGAAAAGACATAATTTTGATTAGTGGACTTGTGGGTATATTACACTATACTTAGATAAAAAGATTTGTTTGTTTTTTTTTCTTTTCTAAAATAAAAGGTAATAGTGTGGACAAATCATGGCACACCTTGAATATTGAATTTGGTCCTAAGATATCGCTGAAGGGACATCACATACTGAGGAAGCCAGCAATGACACGAACAGTCTGAAATCAAGTCACAAAAAGCCAGAGAAGAAAGTGGGATTGCCGAGCTTGAGAAATGAGAAAGGTGGGGTGGGGCATGATTACTGTCTTCGGGTGTTGGCATCATTGCTATAACGAAGAGCCAGGCTCATTCCGGCTCACCCAGGGTGAGATTAGCAAGCACCAAGACCTCCAAAGTACCGAGAAACAGACACAGCTCCCCATAAGGGAGATCTGTCCAAAAACAAATGCGGCCTCTTTGGCCAGGGAATTTGTCACCACTCCAAGTGTTAAGCAGTGTCTAGCTGTTCCTTATCCAGTCACCAATATATGAGCATCCCCTAAATGCCAGGCTTGAGGAGAAAACGATCCCTTCCCAAGGAGAGCTCAGTGGTAGGTACGGAAGCTCGCTCATAGAGAGACAGACACCACCCAGTATAAGTTTGGTAAAATCTCATTATAATGCAGTAAGTGAAGTTCAAAATCCAGTCAAGTCAAATGCGCCCCTGTGAGGTTAGTGAAATAAGCAGATGGAACCTGCACAGCCCCATTTGCCTATCAGATGCAAATCCAGTGTAGTCTCAGCTGTGGTTTGGTGTCACCTGGTAGCAGATGTCTGATCTGACTCAAATATCGATGGAGGCAATTCTGGGTCCCATGGCTGGCTGGGACTGCAGGAATGTTCCTATTTAACTGGCACACATTTTTGTTGTAGAGACTGGGCTGGGAGACTGCCAGGTGCAGGGAGCAGTTGCTCTCCATACACACCCGTAAGTAACTAGCTTTGCCTAAGAGTTTTGAAGAAGGTTTCCCAGAGCACTGCCTCTAACCCAAACGCATGCAATACAGACGTCAATGAGGATAATTTGAGTACTGGGCAACGAACGAGAAGCTTCGTTCTCGCATGTCAGAACTACCTACGAGAATCCGGTGTGATCTGGAAACAGTAATGACTTCTCTCACCGCCAATGCAGGACCAGGAAAATGACAACTGTTTTTTTCATGGCTGGGTCACATCAGGTCTCTGATTTGCTGTCATCTTTTAAAAACCTGGAGCCAGTACTTTCAGGAAGACAAAAAAAGGGCAAATACCTGCTCTGCCAACTTTTTGGAATATAGGGAAATACTCCTTCCTCAGATACTAAATGGGCTTTCCATGTGACAAGGGCAAGACCTATCTGCGTGGGCTGAACACAAGTTTTCAGTTGCTGTTTCAGAGAATGGTACCCCCTGCAGTCACACTCAATGTGGCAGGCCGCAGGTGACCTCAGAACAAAGTCCTGTTTTGAGAAGAAAGGGGGACGAATAAGGAAACACCACGTGCTTAGCCTGTATAGTGTGGTGCTCTATGTTGGCAAACCTTTCTAGAAAAAGCAAGATAGTCAATATTTCAAGATTTGCAGGCCATACCGTCATACACTCAACTTTGCAGTTTTAGTGTGAAAGCAACCAGAGAGGACTTGTAAATGAAGGAGACTGGCTGTGAGTCAATAAAACTTTCGTTACAAAAACAGTAGCGGGTGGGCAGGTTTGTCCTGCAAGCCGTGGTTTGACGTAGATGAGTAAGTGCAAGCTAACTAGACACCTCTATGGTCAGGAGGGGCAGACAAGTCTCTGGGCCGATACGGCAGCATTTGAGGGTTCTATGAATTGAAGGTTGTTTCCAGGACATCATTTCACTCTCAGATGCATGATTTGATTTCATTTACAGGTTTCATGTAAACTGTTTATTACTCGCTGTAGGTCAATAGATTTCCATATGCTATTTTCCCTATTCCCCGAAATTTCTAAGCTTGGAAAATACACCAAACACCGCTGCCATACGGTAGCAGCTCTCCTTTGCATTCGTGTGGCCTTGGGGTGGCCCTGAATGATTCTAAGTCTGGGTCATGAGCACAACATGGTCATTGAAAAGGATCTTGCTTTCCTCTCAGGGCTCAGTGAGTAATCCATCTGCAGGGGATTCAGGCACCACAGTAGGCCCACCGCCTAAGCGAGCCCTCTAAACTACATTTGTAATTCATTTACCTAACTCTCCCCAAGGACGTGCATTCATTTCTACCTGGGGAAAAACAGAGCTGCAAACAGATGGGCTCTGTTAAGAAGAGAAGCGAAGACGCATAGCACTGAAGCTCTACCTTCCTGACCTGATGGGAGGCTGGTACGTCTGTATCCCACGGAAGCCCTCTCGATGCCACGAAAGGTGGCTGCTCGACTTACACTGTCTTTCATACTGCTTCGAAGGTACTTCTTGGTAAATGTCACAGCTCAAGTATCAAGGGCTCAGCCTGAAATACCACACTCACTGAAAACCTTGAAGAGTTCCTTTAGCAGCTCCAGATAAACCAACCTCTAAGGGCCTAGTCTTTTATTCTCCTAAATGAGCTGTGTGGCGATCTCTCATACAAAACACCTAGAAATGGTCTGGAAGGGCCCTGAGTAGTAAGCAGACCACTCTCCTGGAGTGCCACTTCAGCTCCTCCACGCTCCTCTTTCATCTGCAGTCAAGTGGTTTGCAAGAAGCAATAAGGAGCCAGAGAAAGAGAGAGACAGAGATGGGCCCTTCAGAACCTCAGCTCAGCTGGGCCAGAGCCACGGCTCTGCTCCATGCAGCGTGACTGGGGACCTGGCCCTGTCACTGACAGCGCCTCCTTGTCAGAATATGAGCCAGCCGCCTCCAGAACTCTCAACTCACTGTTTCACAGAAAGAAGGGAAAATTCAAAAGGAAATAGCTTAAAAATTCCCACAGCCTTTTGTTGAAGAAATAACACAAAACTGTTCCTCTGACCCCAGTCCTCAGTTCTAGGTGAAGCTCCTAATGGAATGTAGCTACCATTAATCCCCTGCTGAGGTCTCAGGTCATCATGGCTTTCCAGAGCCCTGGGAGATTTCTCCCATTGTCTTATGTCCATTCCACAGGCTGCCAGAGGCCTGGAGCTGCCCCAAAAAGGCAACACTGCATGACAGAGGCAGCCCTCGCAGGGGGTCTCAGTGAGTCCAGGTGGAAGTGCAGAGGTCAGGGGTCAGCTGACCTTTCTCAGTGCTTGGAGCTCTCCCCAACACAGACCCATGCTCTCACTAATGCACTGCACACATATACATATCGCATGCACACAGACACGTGCATACCACACACACACCACACACACACATACCGTGCATGCTCTCTCACACACACACACACACCCACACACCCACACACCCTCCAGCAGGGGGAGTCTCTCCTGGTCCACTCACTATGGGCTGTGCCCACACAACTGGCCTGGCTGAACTGGAATACAATCTAGGGTTGATAAACATCTGAAGACTGAATGAAGGAATAGACCAAGGAGGCTGATGGAATAAACTTACACTCTCCATAGTAAGACGAGCTGACCCCTTGCCCAGGCCAAGGCAGACTGTTCTGTTCCTCTTAGCTTCACTGTCCGAATATGTATTCAGAGTCCTGTGTGCCCTTCACTGTCCCATGCTGGGGATAGGCAGGCAGTAGATGATGGATGGCCACACCCTCGGGGAGCCTGCACTCCAGCCAGGGACACAGACAATTGTCATGTAAACACAGATACCTTCTCAAAGGTGAATGGAAATGTGGAGTGCTAGGTGAGAGGGACTCCACCACCAGCTGGTCAGGAGTACTCTGAGGGGCTTGCGAACAGGTGGAGGAGGGCTTCAGGTTGTGGGGAGGCAGCTGCAGAGGCCCTGGGGAAATCTGCAGGCTCACCTGGAGAGAAAAGGGGCCTGGACACCAGCATGGATGGGAGTGGGGTGAGCCACGGGACAAACACTGGAAAGAGGCCCATGTGGGGTGGGCGCTAGGTTGGGTAGGGTCACAGACTTTCATGTTGACTCTAGGGAAGGGGAGAATCAGGTGGGGCCCTGATGAGGTGTGAGCACCACCTGACACAGGGTGAAAGGTTCTGGGCCTCTAGCTGCTGAGGGGGACTAGGCTGGGGACACTCGCAGTGAGCCAGGGAGACAGTGGGGTGGGGGCCGCACAGGGTGTGAGGCCTGTCCTGGGAGAAGAGCTTGCATTCTGAACAGGTTTGAAACTGTTTCTTGACAAAGCTTCAGACCTATCCCAAGCTTTGTCTGCAAATCAACATGATCCCAGGACAGTTTGTCTGACCCCTACCCTGATGTCAAAAGATGGGGCAGGACTGGACAGGCTTCAGCAGCTCCCCCACCATCACTGGTCATGGCCACTGGTGCTTCCGAGTTGGTCACCTTAGTAAAGCGACCGTCCACACAGGCCAGGTGGCACTCAGAGGTGGCTGCAGGGCTGCTGCCCAGCTGGAAGGAGGGATCTAAGCACCAGGAAGGTAACTGAGTTTCTCGTAAAGCAGCCTAAGCAGAGTGTAGCACTGAGGAAGGAGGGAATGTGGAGGTGCTCGGCTCTCCTGGGGCTCATGGGGTTTCTGGCCCCAAAGTGATCCCGACTGCCTGTCAGGAAGAGGCAGAGATGACACGCTGGGCCCAGGAGTGCCCAGCAATGAGGACAGTTGCTTAACACAGGGGCTGAGGGGATTTCATACCCCCCACCCCCTGCCAGGCGACTCCCCCAAGATTAGCCACCAGGAAAATAAGAGTACAGTGGCCTAGCCCTTGGAATTCTCAGCTCTCCATGTAGTATGTGTCTTAGGAAGAATGTATTTTTCTGTGAGCATGCTGGGCTAACACAAAAAGCGACATGTATCTGACAAAACTGTAACTTCCTGAAAAAGGAAGAAAGTGGAGAGGCAGAAAGCAAATATTTATTGAATGCCTATTTTGAGCTCAGTTCTCTAAATGCCTTTGTTCATTGACTTCTATTATCGACTCCACTTTAGAGTTAAAAAAAGAGACTCAAAGACTAAGTGTCCCAAACTCACAGTGTAATGACGAAAAGTATCATGATTTGAATCTTTGCTACCTGACCCTAGAGCCCAAACTCTGTCTACATTTGGTTTTTATCTAAGTCTGTCCCGGATCAGAAGAGCATCATTTGGGATTAATGCTGCATTGATTCACAAAAGAGAGAATTCCTGCATTTTGGGAAAGAGGATTAAACATTCAGGAGTTTAAGACGATCATGTGGAAGGGCCTTGTGGTGACACCAAAAGGAGAAGTCTGACAGGTCAGGACAAATTCTGGTGGTGTTTTAAAAGAGTTTTTGCCTACTCAAAGCATCCCTTGCTGGAAGGTTGGAGTAGGGAAGGGAGGGTGTGAGATGATCATTAGAAAGGAGTTCGCTCTCTGTCCGCAAGGCCTCTGGTTTTGCACGTGGCAAGCATGATGGGGTGGGGGACAGGGGCGGGATCTGGGCCGATGTGGTGAGCCTCGGGTCCCTGCTGCAAGTTGGGTGCAAAAGTGATTCTGCAGTGGGCCAGACACTGCCTGAGAAAATCTCATGACCCTTGAGGACTCCCGAGCATTAGAGTGAATTCGCTAAAGGGCAGCCCCGAGCCTTTGCGTCCAACACAGCTGCCTGGCAAGGTGACGAAATTGTTCTCATTAAATGAAAGTTACATGGCGAGGGCTCAGTAAATATTTGCTGAGTTTTATAGTTGAGTGAAAATAAGACAACATGGAGTAAGCTGCCATGAAAACATGGAACTCAATCATGCCCAGAGGTCTCTAACTGTCCCTCTTGTATGCCAAGGCCTAACTTCGGATCTCTGCTTAGCCCTCAATACCCCAGGGTAGGTATCAGTGTCCTGACCTTGAAGATGAGGAGCTGGTGGCCCCACAAATGTTTTCCTAAGGTCACACAGTTAAGGTCACACATGGGATCCCTACCTGTAAAGCCCCTGCACCAAGGCGCCTCTCCACCAAACCTAACCCCTCCCCAAACACATGGAGGGCGGCACGCATCAAGGCCTCACATGAGAGCTTCTAAAATACCAGCTGATAGAGCTTGGGGACAATGTACTTCTTTTCTTTAGTCTTTTTATATGCACATGCTCAGCTTCTGGGAGTAGGACTACTCAGAAGTTATAAAATATGCTTTTTATAGCTGCTTTACAAAAAGTAATTATTCATTCCCTTCTTAAAAGTAACAAAGACTGGTTTCAGAATGACTGTAATTAATGCAGTTTTAACAGGACTGTTCAAAATCCAATGCTGAAGGTAAAAATTTTGCTTTGATCCACCTGCTCCATGACTTAAAATCCAATCAATCCTACCACAGTGATGTTTTTCAGTGGAGGGGTGAGCATCATTCATGGATTTTGGAGACCTCATTTTCCTTGCTGACTCCAGAATGGAGCCTATCAAACAACAAGATGTTCCCCAAAGGCAAAACCGAGCTGGCTTGACCCAGCAATGCCAGAGCACGAGAACCACTTGGTCACCCGAGGTGTGACATCAACAAGTTAGACAGAACAGACATTCCAGGAATGAGGGCAATGAACTGGCTCAGATGCCCTTGGAAGGAAAACATCAAGCCAGCAGTACAGGGAACAAGAATCAGAAACCGAGCAGAAGAGTCACGATGC
>NW_011889050.1:1373719-1384857 GCF_000151845.1 Pteropus vampyrus
AACTGGGGGCTACAAGGTTCTGCAGCTGTCAGTTCACAGTGAGCTCTCCTGGCTCCGAGAGCCTTCTCTGATGAAATCCTGTGAGGAACGCCCTGAAGCCAGCTGAGTGAGCTTGGAGGAGCCTGGACACTAAAGGTCTGTTTCCTTAGCAAGGGCCTGCCCAGACCCTGAGAGGTTGTTGGGATCCCTTCTCTTGGTCATAAGTGATGGCACAGAGCATCACAAGCACCCAGAGGGTTCCTTTCTTAGGGCAGGTTCTCGAGAGTCCTTTGGGCAGAGAAGTGAGTAAAGCAGGGGTTCGTTTGCCTGCCGCTCTGGGCAGCCTGCCACTCTAGCCTCAGACTGAGAGAGAAATGGAGATTGGAGAGGGGGAAAGGAAGAGCTAGGGGTGGGAGGAGAGGGGGAGACAAAGAGAAGCCAGGATGCTGGCTTCCTGGGAGGCTGTATCAGTCAGATAGCAATTGGAATTAGCATCAGAACACCTTGATAAAAGGAAGGAAGACAGAGTTGAGTCCCTGAATGAAAAATAGATTATTCACTGTCAGGCTGAACAATGGAACAGGACATAAATAGCAGCTGTGCACAGGACATGCCAATTTTGCTCAAAAGTGGTGTGCACGGTACTCCAGCAACCCTCCAGAGAGCTCAGGGCCACAGCCAAGTTGTGCACGGAGCAGGTGGTTGGGAATTGGGGGTTGGGGAGACAACAAACACCGAAGTCCTCTCAGAAGAGGGAAGAATGTGGCTTTAACGTCAGAGATTTGAGTTATGTGGATGAAAAAACGGGGTTTTATAGAAAGCAGCCTCCGATCATAAATTCCTAACAGGGCAGGTCACTGTGGGCAGTCATGTTCCAGGCCTGTAGCTTCTTTAGTGAAAGGTTTTAAGCCGGCCCTGCCCAATGCTCTGGTGTCAGGGTTAATACACCTTGGAAATGCCAGAGTAATGCCCCTCAGAGGCATAACCACCCTTAAGGGAGCACGTAATCTTGTTAACTAGCCTGTAATCCCACCCTTGCCTTGCTCTCTCCACTCTTCCTCACATCCCCTCCTTAGTTTCAAATACATAAAAGAAGCTGCAGAGCAGCGGAGCTCTTGCTCCCAGCATATCTCGTTGGTTTGGCTCAAAGAAACTCTTATAAAAATTCTCTATAGGCTAGGATGTTTCTTACATCAACCAGTCTGACTGCTTCCCTGGGAACCCTGGCAGTTGTGAAGATAAAGTGGAGCTGTCTCCAGAGGCCTCAGGACAGATAAGTAATCCATGGGAGCTGCTTCACTGCCAACAGGTAGAAGCAGATGCTTCAGGTACGACAGGCCGCCCCTCCCCTCACAGTACAGAGGAGTGTGTGAGTGTAAAAACGAGGAAGGAAGGAGGCCGGCCGATGCGAATGGGGCACACTTGTCATGGTGGGGAAGGGACTGTCCAGAGGGCCATCACCTCTGTTTGCTGATGTCTTACGACCTCCGAGGCCCCTCCACCTTTCACTTGCTCTCTAGGACAACTCCACTGGCACATACTGTTTAGTCTGTCTCCCTCCGGGGTCCCTCTCTGCAGGACTGACCTAACCACTTTAAGTGGCCCCTAAGCACAGCTGTCCGCCCTCTCTCTGGTGCTCTAGAAGACAGGGCGGTAACATGCTGGTTTCTGGGCCTAACCACCACTTCCCTGTGACCTGAAGGGGATCTTTGCAGCCCTTTCTCCTGACGAGTCCCTCTCTCAGGGCCTGTGAGTCCTGGAAAGACTCATTCCTTTGTATCTGCGTCACCACTTAGACACCATGACCCAGGTGACAGAGGGTCTGGCTCCAAGAGCTCTCCACCAGCTCCTGGGTGCAACTATGTGTCAGGCTGTGTGCATCTCATTCCAGCCAACAAAACCTCATCCGGAGGTAGGAACCGTTACCTTCTCACTGGGAGGCCCAGCGGGGAGGGCAGATCTCCCGGAGGAGCAGGATTCAAACCAGTCGGAAGGTGCCTGGGCTCCTGGCTGGGAATTGCTGCATGAGACCATGCTCACAGAGGCCACCTTACCTTGGTGAAGGTCAGACAGTCCTTGTCTTGGTCTTGGTCCTTCATCTCGAAATCATACAGGGCTTTGCCCTGGGGCGGGGCAGGCGGCAGGGGCCGGAGGCACTGCACATAGCTGGCGGGCAGGAAGCCATGTGCACCGTGCAGCTCCCCGTGGAACCAGTGCTCGTCCACCCTGCGTCGCAGGATGATGACGTCACCCTTGTTGAACTTGAGGTCACCAGGTTCTTTCCCTTCGTAACTGTAGAGGGCTTTGCCGTAGGGAAGCTGGGAAGGATTCTGAAAGCAAAACACAGTATCGGTTACTCAGCGCAGCTGCTGCTCGGAGGGCCTGAAGTAAGGGGTGCCTATGTTCTCAGGGCATGTGCAGAATGCCCTCGAATAGGAAGTATCTCAAAGGAACAGACACCCTGTCACAGAGACACGCGAGGCCAAGGTCCTGCCCAGACGAGAGGATCTACAAGAAGGCCTCCATGATGGTAATTCCCTCTCAAATAGCACATATGAGGGAGGGGCCAGGTATTGTCCTAGGCCTTGTGTGTGCACTACTCACTCTGTGCTAAAAAGGACTCTGAAGCAGGAGTTAAATCATTTTCAATTACAAGTGAGGAAACTGAGGCACACAGAGAGAGAAGGGAACGGGGCCAAAGCCCCACACCTATAAGGGTAGGGCAGAATCCCCCCTAGGTGCTCCGGCTCCAGAATGTTCTCACCCACAAGTTTGTGCTGAATTGTTCTCCCTCGGATGCTATTTCTATCTGCCAGATTTCCAACAATTATCATCCAACAAAATTTTCATTACTTCATCTCTGAACCTCCACAACAACTCAGAACATGCCTCAAGTGAGTTTTCAAGTTGAAGCAACAGACTCTCACAGACTGTGCTGTGCCCCTCCCACTTGTGGCCTCGCAACCAGTGGCAGACGCCTATGATGTCCAGCCCCAAGGGACAGCCTGGCTGTGGAAGGTGGAGGCCACCCCTAGGACGTTGGTCCCCAATACAATGGAATGTCTAACAAGTGGTCCTGGGCTGTCATAGGCTGCCCACCCCCCACGACCACAACTCATAGCTTTTTGATGCCTACAGCAGTCTGGTTCAGAAGTACAATTTCAAGAGTGTAAAACAGTGTAATCTCTTAACGTCACGGGATGTTCCTGTCACCCTGTCAAAGGTTAGCTAACCCTTCCAAAAGTGATCTGCTGTCTTTAGTCTCAAATGGAAACCCAAACAGAATTTTTGGCAATCTTCTGCTCTTTAGCAATAAGGAGTCTGTTGAACTACGCTGAAACTCGATGTCATCATCCACTTCCTGGGCTCCTCCAATTTAACTGGACCTATTTCATAAAGACCAGTGGCTGCTTGGGTTTCTCTTTGTCTTCTTTACGGGTGGCCAACACCCTCTCAACTGAGTAAGATTTGCCCAAGGAAAATCAAACAAAAATCTTACCAATCTCCCTGCATCAGCACCCAACGATTTTCCTAACAGAAGCCGCATTTTCTCACCAGGCTGCCTATTATGCCAAGGATTTCTTTAGTCTTTGAATCGGTCAATACAGACAGAAAAGCATGAAGCAGGAGTACATGGAAAAGGTCTTTGTAGAGGACTTAATAGCATGTTGGCAACTCAGCCACTCCGCATTTACGTTTCAGCAATGTCAAGCGACAGCAGTTAAGAGAGAACCTGCTGGCAAACTGACAAACAGCCACCACTAACCAATTAAATAGTAACACCAGAGGGTTTGCAGAACTCAATGAGGGGGGAAAAAAATCAGTTTGCTTCTAATAACACTCACTGTGGCTAGCTTTGTACTGTAAGCACAATAGACTGTAATGGGCCCCAATTTTAGACAGCTGAGGCAAAGGGGTAATTTACAATCCAAGTACTATGATCGGAAAAGAACAGAAGAGGCTGTTGGCTATGGGCCACCAGAAGAATTCCACTGCCACACAAGGGCCAGTCAGCCCCTAACCCAAGAGTTCCAAATCAGGGATAATTTTATCTCCCGGGGACATTTGGCAATGTCTGAAGACATGGCTGGTGTCACAGCTCGGAGGTGGGATGTTATTGGCATCCGATGCGTAGAGACCAAGGATGCCGCTACACACCTCCTTGCACAGAACAGCTGCCCACAACAAAGACTTACCCGGCCCAGAATGTCGACAGTGCTGAGGCCGAGAAAGCCCGCTTCAGACTGTCAGCTTAAGCTTACAAAAAGACAAAACAGCTTTCTTGTTCTGTTTGAGCTTAGTCTATCACAACTTTAAAAATTAAATATAAAATTTATTTCTGTAATGAAAATACTTTCACGAGTGACCACATGGAGAAATTGAGATCCCCATAGAGGTAAGTTGTATCAAAGGGTTAGAAGAACTTGCTGTTCACCTTGAAAACTGCCCTCAACTAGGTGCACCAAAACAAGCGTCACTTGGTCACGTACAGACTCCATTTCCTTTGGTCCTATGCTCAAAAGCAATATTCTAAAAGCCATCGATTCTCAGGCTGTTTGGTCATATTTGCCACTATTGACAATAACAGAGAGCAAGGAGGGCGGGACTTGCACTTTTGTTTCGATGCTCTGTCTCCCTCTTGCACTTTCATGCCATTTGAACACATGCACCGCACCGTCATCCCATGTGGAAGGGACACCGGCATCTCTACCGCGGCATGCCCACCACCAGCTTTACTAGCTCTGTTGGCAGAGAGGATACTCTCAGCAGCACATAACACGTACGTTGTGCATTCCTGGCCCGACCTGCCTGGTGTGGCGGGGAAGGACCTGGGCGTAGTGAAGAGAGACGCCGGCACGACTCATGCAGGTGGCCTGGCGGCAGGCTGGTGCTCCCAGTGGGTATGCCCTCCTCGTTCCTGGAAGGCACACATGCCTGATGTTTGTGGGATTCTGTCCTTCACTGATTCTCCAGAATGGGCATGACCCACCTGCCTGAGCGCTGCGGCGCCCAGGCCTCCCTGGTCAGCAGAGACACTTTCAGCACCCCTGTCTCTGCCTGCTTCTATGCGGCGACTGAATTCTCTGTGCGTCCAACTTCCCTTCTGAATGGTGGACTTATGTCAGTCTATCTGCCTGGACATGCCACAGCTCACTGAAGCCATCGTCTGTCTGTCGGGCCCCCACCCCTGCATTCCTTTTCCTGGCCATAAAATCTCCACCCAACACTAAGAAAGTACTGTCTGCTCCTCTTGAGCTTGCTTTTTCCTTCAGCCTCAGGTTCATCCTCAAACCCTATTGTTCCACTTCTAAGCTCTCGCCAAGGAACCCTGTACATGCTTCCACTCCCACTTGCCCTGCCTTTCATTTCTCCCACCTAAACCATTGCATATGTCCACCAGCGGGTCCCCAGTATACTGCTGGAAATCCAAAGACAGAGCTGATCTCGCCATCCCGCTGCTTACCTATATACCTACTGGAGGGGAAGCATGGCACCCAAGGCTCTCCACGCTGGCTGAGGCACAGCTTCCAGCCACAGCCCTCTGCTCTCCTCCCCACTGCTGGCACCCAACCAGACTGGGCAGCACCCTCACCTACAAAGAACACGTGCTTCTGAAATTGCTGGGTCTTTGCTACCCCCCTCTGTCCCCTTTCTCTCCCTTCCAAACCTGGCAGCACCCCAGACTGTGCTCTCCTGATCCTGGGAGCCTCTCGTCCATCACTCCCTGACTGTATCAACCCTATTCAACCAAGGCCCCAGAACGGGACTGTGCTGTATTTGTCTGACAACTCCGGGACAAAGGAGCGTTCCCAGCACACTGTAGGTGCCCTATATATGCTTGTTAATTCAAATGCACTCAGGTTAGTCCTGAGGTAGGGCAGGAGGGTGGGGGAGTGAGGAAAGTCAGAAGTGACAGACAGATCTGAAATAGCAACCCTACAAACCAGCATGTCCCACACAGACCCAGGAAAAGGGTGCCAGTCCCAGCTCTGCACAGGGGGGCAAAAGAGCAGGTGTTCTGTCTAGCATGTGAACCAGGGGAGGAGTGGGCCAACCTCCTTCAGAAACAGCAGAAGCAGGGACAGGAGGGGACTGCACGTGGCCCTCTCCATGGCTCCTTGGCAGATGAGACAGGGTCAACTACCCCTTGGCCCCGACGTCAGAGGGCAGGGCTAAAAGTAAGCAACCTCGCTGATTCCAGCCATGTCTGGTTAGACAGCCACACTCTTCAGCTCCCCTCCGTGGGCAAGGGGAGGGCAGAGGAGAGAAGAAGGGAAAGGGAGACATCCCACCTCACTGATCCCCGCTTCCTCTGCCGAGAACGCCAACCAAGATCAGCATCTGATAAAGCAAAAGTGAGAGGAGCAATAAACCTTTTTTAGATGGAGAACACATTTGGAGGGCAAAAATCAAAGCCAGGGATGACACTGAGAGGCAGTTTATCCAGGGGGCAGAAGCAGTCAGAACACGGATCTAGCTGTTAGGAATCGCTCAGAAATGGTGACTCTCAGCACCTCCACAGCATCTTTCATCTTCAAAGCCCTTTATAAGATTAACTAATTAGTCCATGACTAGGGCCCAGAGGCAGGCAAATGCTATTATGGGGCGGTGGGGGTGGGGGTGGGAAAGACTTCTGCAAATTTCACACAGCAACCAAAGGACCTCTGAAATTCCAGCCTTCCCCAGCCCAGCCTAGCCTAGCCCAAGGAAGCTGAGCAGGTTTTTCTGCAGCCATTTCCTTTCCGTCCAGACGTCCTTACAATCGCTCTCACACTGTATATGCTCCCCTTCGGAGGCGCTGAATTCAAACACTGCCACTAAGCTGCCATTACATGGGCTAACGACATTAAAGAAAAAGAATAAAAGGAAAATGGGAAATACATCTGGGATGCCTACAGGATAATTAACACCAGCCACCCCTGCAAGGCATTAATAATAATTAAACCTATAATGTCAGCTTCATGGCTCATTACTCAGATGCAGCGCACAAATCCTGCAATGAGCTTAATGTCCCACCCCGTGGAGACAGGGGTGCTTGCGTGTGCAAGGAAGTACCATCTCCATCATTTATTGAGATCAGCATGACAGTGGGATTTAACAAATGTGCTTCTTTTCCACCATGCTGCTGATACTCAGCCGAGCTGGCTTCCCTGGGCATGAGGGCCCACCTGGAGCATGGTGGAGGGGGCGGTCTTGGCTCAGGACCAGGCATTCTCCAGATCTCCCAGCCCGGGTGAAGAGTGTGAACAAAGAACTCTCTCATCTTCTACACTCTAAGGACTTGACCCAATCTCCCTTATCCACCAGTGCTCCCCACATAGCACTTGTCATGGTTCTAACCACATGTTGCCCATGGCGGGCCCCCCGACCATCAGATCCACCAGGACAGAGACTGTGCCTGCTTTTGTTCCATGCTGAATCCCCAATTCCTGGCCTGATAGAGATCACATGTTCAGAATACCCGTTGAATGAATAAATATATGGACTGCAGGACCAAACCCTTGGGATTAGGGCCTGGGCTAAGTACCTCTGGCTGGAAGAACTTCTCCTGCACATATTTTTCCCAGGATCTGAGGTTCAGGGTCCATATAGCCAAAAGTCCTGTTGCTGACAGTGGCTGGGCCCAGATGGATGGGGAAAATTCTAATGATTGCTCCATGAGGAGCAGGACAAACAGCTGGAGGAACCAGCTTGAGCAAAGGCATGGAGTTGGAGACAGACACCAGCTTGCCTCACATAGAACATAACAGAGGTGACAGGTATTGAGGAGATGAATCCTGGAGACTTCCAGGGATGCTGAGCAGGCCAAAGAGGGGACACTGCCCAACCGCAAATAAAGCAAGCATCGCAGGGTCTATGAAGGCAGCAGAGAAAGCTAATTGCACCCGCCCCACCGCCCCCAATATCCACTTGCTCCTTGTTCCTGTCAGTGAGAATACTCCAAGTTTCAGTTGGGGTCAAGGTCACCCAGTTAAGATATTCATCTCCCAGCCTCACTTTCAGGGCACCTATCAAAATTTTAGTCAATGGAATGCAAGTAAAAGTGATTTGTGCAAATTCTGGACCATGTTTCATAATGACATTTATAAGGTAATTCCACTCCCTCTCCCTCCCCTCCCATGGCCTAGATGGCAGTGTGGTGGGGGGGGGGCAGCTTTTTCCACACAAAGATTACACACAAAGCAAAAGACGAAAGGAACTGGGGTCCTTGAATGACCTTGTAGAAGAGAGCCCTGGACTGTGACTTGAGAAAAAAAGAAACTTTAATTTGAGATGCCATGTTTTGGGGTTTTATGATCAGCAGTTTAGCCTGACTAATTCGGAGAGTCTGAGGTCTGATTTATGGTTTCTTTACCTCATAAACTGTTTTCAAGCCAAAGTGTTTAATATAGCCATGGAGGTTATCACGTATGTACTCTCCTTTTAGAACAGTACACCCTCATGAACACCCTGAGATTTAGAATTACATGAAAAGGCATGGTTTCTTGGTCTTATCACGTGTTACATAAGGTATTTAACCAGAATGTCACCATCTTCTGGTTTACAAATGTGATCTGTGATGTTGTTAACCTATCACAATCCAGCCAGGAGGTTTCCAGGTTTTAGTTTTATAGCTAATTATATTTCAAATTCCTTCTCCCCTTTTCTCATAAAAAGCTATTGTTTCTTTCACTCTTTTATTCTGATGATTTTTCCTTCCCTATATTTGCATACTCATTCGTCTAAGAATTTATGGAACCCACAATGTGCCAGATCCTACACCAGGCTCTAGGCTACAGAGGGAGTAGTAAGACACATCCTTTTATTCAGAAGGTCACTAAAAAATACAAGAGAAATGCACAATTTGTCTCCAACACAGGTGGGATGAGCACACCCTAAACTGTTACCATGTGGTGCAGTTATGAAGACAGAAGCTGTGTACATCTGTGAACTGCCTTTAACTTAGTTTCTTGTTTCAGCAAGATTAGGGAGGATTAAAAAGCAAATGTATGTTTCTTTCTTTTTTCCTCCCCTTTTTTTGCTTTTCCCATTGTCAATGGCCCTCTTCTCAAGTTTGCTTGCTGTTCCATGCACCTTGGAAATGAATTTGCTGACGTTAGTGGTATTTTGCTAGAAGGGAAGGGCTGAACTGTTAGGAGAAACGGCATTAAAGGAGGGCTGGTTTTGCCTGGTTTTGCCTTAGAGACATCTAGTGCCTCTGGGCTGGATGGAGTCATGAGTCATCCGTGCGATCGTGTGAAGCCCTTGGGTTCCTCCAGATGAAAGGCACTATAAAAAGCAATGCCACTGCTATGTCATATAAGGAATGTGGCTCTTGCAACCTCTTCTCAAATTAGCCAACACAGCTTTATAATAAAACCATCATGTCATGGGAAATAAACCTTTTTCAAAACTGTACTCTCCTCTTCAAAGAATTTACGCTTATAAAACCTATTTCGTCCTTCTACAGATGTGAAGTCAGTTTCTAAGCCACTCACATACGGTTGCCCTGGAAAGAGGAGAGACACTAGGATCAAACTAAGTCCACTTGAGAGAAGGCGAGCTCCAAATCAAGGTCATCTGAAAACACCCAGGAAAACATTCTTAGAAAAAGTTGCTCCTGACAAGGAAACGGCTCAGTAAGGAAGTTTTCATTGTGTTTGATTTTTTTCTGTTGGGGAGATATCTGCAATCAACATTATTGAGGGTGAAGATAAGTCTGTGGAGAGCACGTACGCACAGATGCACTCACGAGCTGGGCCTTGGCTCTGCATTCACACGGGCGAGGGCCCCAGTCAGTTAGTGCCCACGGACTCCCCGTCCTCAGGGAGCACGTAGAGCCACGATCGCTCACAGCAAGGACACGCGATGGCTGCAACACTCTTGCTCTGGCCAAGGCGGGAGCTCACTTTTTACTACTCACAGGAAGGGAAATAAAAGGAACCCTGAAGTCGCCAAACAACTAGAGCCTCTACTGACCCCCCAGGCCAAAACTACCACTGGCCCCGGCTCCGTGCCGCCTGTCAGCGCAGGCTGGGACACTCCAGTATGCACCCTGATATGTGCCCCTTCTCGCTTTTGAGACCTACACATTCTTGAAAGTCTGGGCGGTGTCTGACAATGCACAATCGCGTTTCTGAGCACCAGGTTTTTTTCACAGTCGGCTGTTTTGACAGTTTCAGGACTGCTACAATGCACTGTTGCATTCTGGTCAAACCGAGGCTTCGCAAAGTTCTTTGTTTCACCAGCGATCTCTCTATTTCTGGTTTACAAAGATAAGGATGCCCTGGGAGAAGCTTCTCTGGCGTCCTTGTGATGTCCAGCTCTGGATTATCCACGCTGCAGTGGGGTGAGGGAAGCAGAGCTAGCTAGCTGTGAACTTCTCAGAACTGAATTTTAATGCCTTTCAGTCTTCCTAACTGAATGTCTTTCTATCTGTGTCCCTCAGAGGGCCTCGGACACATAGTGTGTCGAGCTGTTAGCATAATGGTCATAGTCCCAACTAACTCTCCTCTAAAAGAAAAAAAAATCGAGCAGTGGAGCAGCCCAAAGTTGGCAATGAAAATGAGAATGTTCTATGAAAAAGAGAGCAAAGGGAGCTGAACACTGGAGCTCAAGACAAGAATCCTGTAGGTGCCCTTATCTAGGACTGCGTGTGCCATTGGGCAGGGCACTGTGACACAAAAAGACTCATAGGTAGTGCAAGTGAGGCCAACCACTGAGAGCCGTGGTCGAAAAGCAGTCAAGTGGCACCTTTCACTGAAATCATACTGTGCACACTCGGAGGCTCCTTAAATTGAAGAGCAACCTGCCCTCCACCCTTGGCTGGGAGAGGTGGAATTTGACTGAGCAAATGGTCAGCTTACAGTGCAGGGCCCCATGCTGGAGGAGCCAGGCTTTACCACGACCACCTTGGTTTCCAAACTCCTCCAAGTGGCTCCAGGTGTCCAAGTGTGACTCCCTGCACTCCCCTACCCCCAACACCACCATTCCATTCTGCTAGCATTCACCTTCATAACAAGGTTGCACTAAGAGCTCGAAAGGGTGCAAAGGCTAACAAAATGAGCTTGGGAGACCCAGGCCCTTTCCTGTCCCACTTGTGCATACCTGTCACACACAGTCACAACTCCCCTGGAGCTCCTGCACCCGGCCCTACTCACTGCCCCTGCCACCTGCGA
>NW_011889050.1:1385672-1391974 GCF_000151845.1 Pteropus vampyrus
ATCCTGTAGGTGCCCTTATCTAGGACTGCGTGTGCCATTGGGCAGGGCACTGTGACACAAAAAGACTCATAGGTAGTGCAAGTGAGGCCAACCACCGAGAGCTGTGGTCGAAAAGTAGTCAAGTGGCACCTTTCACTGAAATCATACTGTGCACACTCAGAGGCTCCTTAAATTGAAGAGCAACCTGCCCTCCACCCTTGGCTGAGAGAGGTGGAATTTGACTCAGCAAATGGTCAGCTTACAGTGCAGGGCCCCATGCTGGAGGAGCCAGGCTTTACCACGACCACCTTGGTTTCCAAACTCCTCTAGGTGGCTCCAGGTGTCCAAGTGTGACTCCCCGCACTCCCCTACCCCCAACACCACCATTCCATTTTGCTAGCATTCACCTTCATAACACAGTTGCACTAAGAGCTCGAAAGGGTACAAAGGCTAACAAAATGAGCTTGGGAGACCCAGGCGCTTTCCTGTCCCACTTGTGCATACCTGTCACACACAGTCACAACTCCCCTGGAGCTCCTGCACCCGGCCCTACTCACTGCCCCTGCCACCTGCGAACCACATCCCAGCTCTCGTCTCATACCTGCCTCTGCGATTTTCTGTGCTCGGAGATCCCTGCCACTTCGGGAACTGGGACCATCCAGGCACCTGTGCTTTATTTCATGGCCTTCCCTAACGCGTGAAGCATGCTCTATGACATCTAGTTCAAAAAGGAAATCAGAAGTACTTCTGGTCTGACAACTGTGAAAGCATGAGTTAATCAGAACTGCCTGGAGAAGTGTCACCCCTGGGGTGGTAGTTCCCTATGTAGGTCATTAGGAAGTATTGTAAGTATTTGTTTAGAGACCAGAATGCCTAGTTCGGACTCCTGGGACCCACCTTTCATTCCCTATACAGGAAGGGCATGCATGGACAGCATGCATGGACAGCATGCATGGACAGACAGTATGTACGCAAGCACATCCGCATATACACACGCTCAAACTGTTTCTCAAACATAATCCACTCAACGCACACCCAGGTTTATTGTTCTGAAGTCAGTGAAGAGAAAGGGAAGGTGAACATTTCTGATATTAGCATAAATCACGATTTGGCAAACCATGGCCCTGGGGCCACGTCCATCCTGCCTCCTGTCTCTGTAAGACAAGCCTTACAGGGACAGAGACGAGCCCTTCCATTTACAACAGCAGAGTTGAGTAGCTGCAACAAGGAACACAAAGCCCAAAAGACATTTGCTATCTGGCCCTTTAGAAAAAAGTCTGCAAACTCCTGCAATAAAAATGTCAAGGTTAGCTATGGCCCAAGGTCAGATGCTTGTATAGTTTCTATTCATTCCAGGGGAAAGGCGGGCAGTTGCAGGCCCCTTCTATGTAAGTGGAGTGTGTGTTACATTTAAGAGCAGCACTGCCACTTCTGGTGTCAAAGCAGTGATCTGGGAATCAGAGACAGCCTGGCAGTGATTTGACACTGGGAATCAGAGGCAGCCTGGCTTGGTGGCAGCCTTGCAATGTGCCTTTTGACAAAGCACCTTAATTCTCAGAGGCTTCATTTTCTCACACACTGGAGATAATCAAATCTGTCCTTCTGTGTTTCATAGTTATGTCAAAAGAATAAAATTGATGACATGTAATGAGCTACTTGTCTCTGAATGAAGAAGGTGCTATAAAAATGATTATCACAGACTGTTTGCTGAGGCAAATGTTCCAGGAGCCTAGATGCTAATGCTAGAAAAGGCCGAAGTTTCTAAGTGTACAAAATGGCCAATAACAACCCCTAACTCTATTCAGATAGGGGAGGTGAAGACAATGCCCCGCCCTGGCACCTGCACACATTGGCTCAACAATGCATCGGGTGAATGATAAAACAGCACAAGTCTAGTGTGTTGTGTCCTTGGGTGTGTCATACTCCCCTTCACCCCTCACAGGTCTCTATGTACTGGCTCAGGGTTCCAGGAGTATTTACCACCTCGCTTCCAAAGGGATGCTCTTCAGCCTGACTTTCACAGCCCCTGCTACGCTATCATCAGAAGGACTGGCTGCTTTCTCCTTAGCTCCTGGGATGTCCCATGTGCTGCTTCCTACACTCTCCCTCTGTGACCCTCCAAATCCTCACAGCAACCTTCTGAGGTTGGTCTTATATTGTTATAGACAGGAAACTGAGGCACAGTGAAGTTCAGTAACTTGCCCAAGGTCCCAGGGGTGGGAAGACACGCAGACCAGGTTCAGAACTCAGGCGGTCTGTCTTCTGAGCCTGAGTGCCAAGCCGCCACTTACACTGTCTCCTAAAAAGAATAATGCATGTGACCACTTAGTGACCATTTATTTAGCTGCTATTCCCTGTCAGATATTCCCGATAACTCAATTATTGCTCACAGAAACCTTGTGAAGTAGGAATTATTATTGTCATTTAATAAGTGAGAATTTGGAGATGCAAGTAAGCTCCTCAGTGTCATGGGGCTTATAAGGAGGGAACCAGCTTTCAGCTCTTAACCACCAGCCTGCCTCCTCACTCTCCCAAAGCGGGAGGGGGCCTCATGGAGCTCTAATAATTGCTTGCTTAACACGGAAGGAAAGGAAAGGTGTGGATCAATTATTCATTAGGTCAGAAGGGTCCAGATCTGTGTTTGTACTTATCTAGTTCGAAGAAGTGCACAATTTTCTACTTTCTGGGAAGACCACGCCCACACAGGAAACTGACACTGATATGTTCCTAGACACGGACTAGACTTGACAACAGCTACCTGGAGGAGCATGTGACCGAGGCCCCAGCACACCTGATGGTAGGGACCACGGTCTTTACCTTGAGAAGGTGATCTCTGTCTGGTAGCTTACTGCTCCTGTGGGCCTTCCCAGGGAATGAAGGGCTCGCTGCCGGAAACCCACAGCCCCTGCGCCCAGGGACTGCTCAGGCCCAAATCCAGGGATGCCCAGGCCAATCCTGTGCTGACACGTTCCACCTGGGCCCCCGTGGGACCTGGCACTGTGCGCCAGGACCTCTAAGCACCTCGGAAGGCCAGGATAGCAGGAAGGAGAGCAGGGGCTTCCCAGAAGCACCCATTCTTTCTCAGGAAGGGATGCAGGGGCAGATGGCTCCTTCCAAGTCCTCAGTGCGATCAACTATCTGCCACATCATCTTCAAACTTTTTTTCTATTATTGTTTTGATGTTTCAAAAAGAAAAGACACGTACAAGAAGATAAGGGAAAAATAAGATATTTTTAAATATCCATGTAAAAAAGTAAGTTTCCCTGAGAACCCAGCTCTAAGGGCCAAGAACAGAGACCTAGATCAGAGCCAGGTCCCAGGCCCTCAAGGAGTTGGAGGGTGGCCATGCAGCAGTGTGTCTAAGACTGGCTCTGCCACACGCCAGCCGCTCTGTGCCTCAACCTCCCCATCTGCAAAATGACATCATAAAGGACCTCTCTCCCAAGGATCCTACGAGCTTAAATGAGGTGATACCTATCAGTGCCTGGCACACAGTGAGAGCAATACTATGCTTTCTGTTAGTGTTAAATAACTTCCCACTGGCAATACCATCAAAAAGCAGCATATAATGCGTTTACTAAAGTTGTCCACATGACACATCATAGGACATGCAGACAGTTGAGCTCTGTAAAAACAAACAACAGACCCTAGCAAAATTAACTTGATCATATACTATATTACTTATAGAATCACTTATGAAGAGAAAAGTTGTCTCATGAACAGCGATGGATTCTTCAGAAGGTGCGCCATCTGTTCTAATACTCCACACACCCCTCGGCAGGGTTTAGACACTGAGGATGGATCCGCGAGCAGAGCTCCTCAAGGACCACTCTTGCTTTCCTTCTTGCCCACGTCCTCATTTCCACATTAGAAAAACATTTTGCGACGTGGGAGGTGGGGGCCACCATGCCAGGTGCCGGGGACATCAAGGACCAGGAGGGTAAGGCTCCTGGCCACAGAGAAATTGCACAGAAGATAGGAGCAGGGCCAGGAGGGAGACCAACAGCACTGAGCACGCCGCAGTGCTGGGGTCCTGGGCAGGTGGGCCCAGCCTCCCCGTGAGAAGAGGGGAGCCCGAGCTTTCCTCTCACTACAGACAGGCCCTGAGGTTTTTAAAAATCTTATGTCACGTGGCCAGTCTCAGAAAAACATCCCATTAGTACCTTTTGCATCTCCCCTCTATTCTCTGGTAAAGTTTTAGGCACTTCAGATACATAATAGAATAACAAAAACTTGCAAGCTGGAATTAACATTTTGGATACTAAACAGGGTTTGCTATTAAGTTAAAAAAACAAAACAAAACAAAACAAACAAACAAACGCAAAACTAAGCCTGAATCAAAGTATAGCTCATAGCTTGGGTTTAATTCATGCAAATACTGAATATACTTGCTTTATACTAATTCTGCAGTTTGCTACCCACACAGGATAGTGGTCTGGCTCTCTGGGACTCAGACCACACTCTTCGGCCTGGGACAGACAGACACTGAAGCAGAATTCCTCACTGTACCAGGCCATAAGGGACATAGCTGGAGCTGGAGAGGGTCCTTGGTATTTTATTTCCATGTTGATTTACAGAAATCATTAACTGCAGATATTTATTTACAAAAATGCTGTGCTAACTTCGTAATAGAAATCACCATAAAATTGGACGTTGCTTTCACTTTCATAGACTTAGGTGCACTTCATAAATAAATGACTGATGTAAAGTCTCACTACAGAGAAAGAAACAAATGGTATCCCAAGTCGCTGCAAACAGCGCGTGTCTCAGGACGGGAAGAATGCTGCCAGGCTGGCATCTGCCCCTCACAAGGAGACTGGTTCATTCAACTGCAGCTTGTAAGCTAGAAGGGAGGCTGCAGTGACCTGTCTGCATCTATTAGCCATGTACTTGAGGAAGAAATTTACTGGTGGCTGCTTTGCCCTAAGATATATTTTGTATACTAGATAGTCGATCCAGTTATTTTCTATTACATCTATTAGAAATTCCTTCTTGAAGTCTTTGTGCTTCGATGTGACTTTGTAAACCCATCTTAAAGTGAAAATGGAGTTTTCAGTTGTCCTTTTACCCAGTCTAGAAAACAAGACCACTTTTTCAGCATGGAGTCTCTTCCCAAATGCAAAAGCAGGGTCTTTCTCCTATTGGCTGACTTCTGGTCTAAGTAGTAATTTTTGACCTTTCTAAAATATCAAATATTTTTGAATTTTCTATAATATTAAAGAGCTTATTAGCCCTGCCTGAATTTTCAAAAGTTAGGGGGAGGAATGGTGTCTACTCAAAACTTTTTCTGATGAGTCTTACACTTTGTCAGTCACTTAAAGGAACCTCAAGTTTTTGGTAACATCACACTATCACACATATCCCACCTCCGGCCCTGAAAAGAGTTTCTTCTGTCGCTGCTTTAACTGCTTCCTTAATAATTATACCTTTAATATTCATTTAGCATTTTGAACTTTTCTGTGTATTTTCATACGTTTTATTTAATTTTCATTCTTATCCTCCCATCAACCCTATCAGGTAGGAAGTGGTTTTAGTAGGCTCTATATATTTATCCAACAAATCAGTATTGAGTGTCCACTGTTTGTGGGATGTTGTTCTGCTCACGAGGGATTTGGAGTGAACAAAACACTAAGTCCCTGCCCTTGGGGAGACAAGCAAGGAAATACCCAAGCAAATAAAATTGAGAGGTTAGAAAGTGGTAGGTGCTAAGAGGCAAATAAACCAGGGACAGGGACAGGGACAGGGACAGGAAATGCTGGGTGGGGACTGGCAGATTTCTTAGGGAAGGTAACTCTGAGCCACCCTGGACAGTGAGGGCAAAGGCCGAGAATCTAGGCCCCAGAAGGTGGCGAATGGGGCCTCGGGAGGAGTGGGAGGTGGCCAGGGAAGCCATGAGGCTCCAGCGAGTCCTGTAAGGCCTTGAACATCCCAGTGGGGCTCTGAATGAGATGAAAGCAATTGGGCTCAACTGGGCTTTCCATGTGGAAACTGAGGCACAGGAAGAGGCTAGACACTGAGAAAATTCCTTTCCCTGGAGAAGATGTTAGGAAGAGTCAGATTGCTTGAGGGACTGTGCCATCTCCAGTCCCCGCAGCTCCTCCTTGGAAGTACTTGAGTGTCAGCATTCTGAATCAGGCCAAGAATGGAGGATACGGAAGGTAGGCGGAGGCGACATTCTTACTCGCAAGATGCAGTAAAACGTCTTGATGAATCTGCACTGAGAACATACAAATTCTACTCCTGAAGCAAGTATCGGTATAATCATCATCCTGTAGAGAAACAAAACCGTGACTTGAATGATCAAGTATGTGAGCCACCAATAT
>NW_011889050.1:1393949-1400490 GCF_000151845.1 Pteropus vampyrus
CTGCCAAGGTGTGCGTTCCAGTTCATTTCTACCCCATCGAAATAGCGCAAAGGAGCCCACAGGTTTCTGATCATTTATTTTCCATGGCAAGAAATGCTTCAATCAGTTTGTAAGGACACAATTAACATACCATGTAAATTCAAGAGCATGACCCCCAGTCTTATTTCTCCCACCCACAGCAGCACACTAACCTCCTGGGTCTGTAAGAATTGCTCGGCAGAGTGGTGCCATCACCCCATCCGTCTGGCAGATTAGAGTTCATCCCACCAACTAACAGAAGTCCCAGTCCCCTTAGCGCCCAAGGAGAGCTGCAAAGGCCCCTGACCAAGCTAAAGGCGGAACAGACTCTAACAGAGGCTGAACAAAGCGGGGCTTGGGTCCCGGTGAGCAGCCAGGGCAGGAGAAGGCTCTGTCCTGTCCCCCACACAACCTTGGGAGCGGGCAGAGGTCAGAAGCAACATTAAGGAACTTCATGTCACGCCTGCCCAAGGTCATCTAGGAAGACTACGCTAGGCTGGAGGAGCTGCCCACATGTGAGAGCGGAGCTGCGGGCTGAGAAGGAAGCAGCACTGGGTGGAGTTCCCAGCCCTCATAATACCTGGTGCAAAAGTGGAATCAGGAGCATGAGCTCTCGTGGCAGAGAGCTGGGGCGATAGAGGGAAAAGGTAACCAAGTTGCCCTACCCTGAACCCTAAGAGGCCAGGAAGGCCTGATCAGGGTCAGACACGGACACACACGGGCAGTTTGCAAAAGGGCTCACAGCTGCAGCCCCTCTCAGGGGTAAAGAGTCTCTTCCACTAATGTTCACAGTTTGCCATGGCCAGTTTATACACTCAACAAAAGCACTGGAAAGTCTGGCAAAAGTCATGCAGTCTTCTCTCTACAGGTAAAATAGAAAGTCTCAGAGTCCTGGTTCCTACTGCTAATGGGCTTGGCTGGCATCCATGGCTAAACATGGCCAGGCACAGCACCAGAAAGATGTGTGAGAAGTTCTGGCCCAGTTCTGCCGTGCAGGCCGAGTCCTTCAGGGCCAGCTCACAGAAAGCCCAGCCCGGAGGGCAGGAGGAGTCTTAACAAAAGACTTAAGAACTGGTATGAATATATTCATTCATCTACTGTGTATTTATTAGCCACTGAACGTGTGCCAGACATAGTTCTAGGAACTGCTAATATGTTCGAAACAAAATAGACAAAACCCGTCTCTGCCTGGAGGGAACATACATTTTAGAGAGGAAGCGAGACATATACAAAGTAAATCGTTAATACCTGCAGCACATTGAAGAGAGTAAGTACCATGGAGATAATACACCTGGAAGAGGACAGAAGCCGCAGGTGTGGCTGCCAGTTTGCAATCCTGAATTAAGTCAGGTGGGAAGAACTTGAAGGAGCAGAGGGAGCGCCCTGCCTTTTCTTAGGGAAAGATCCCTGGCAGGGAGGGCCTGCAAGGCAATATTCCTAAAGCCCCTAGCCTTTGAGACCTCCTCTTCTCACATTCGAATGAGTTTCTTTATGATGCAAAAAGGAGAGAGAAAAGGGAGAGAGGAAAAGAGGCAGGAAAGAAGGTTGGGTGGCTGTTAATTGATGATAAATTAAGAAGTCATGTGATGGCCAATTCCTGAACCTCGCTCTGGCACACGGCCCATGCTGTGCACGGTATCAGGGGTTTCAGTTTCATGAACCGAAACACCAGCATTCCTGATGTTCACGGAAACAGAGATGCAGGTGTAGAGCATGGAGAGAAAGGAGAAGCTACCTTCCAGCTTACCTTCTGATCATTTTGGAAAGAGCATCTTCCTGTGTTCAAGAGAAAAGCTGAGGAGATCTTTTTAGATACTGGTCCAAAGTCAACAACAGAGACTACAAAGATTCTAAATGCTTGACTTTTCACAGAAGCTTAGACCAAAAAGTAATACATGGTACAACCTCTATTCAACACATATGTACTGGGACTCCCGTTATAAAACACTCTGCAAGCTAGAGACACAGAGATGAGTGACTGGGAGACCTCTTACCAGAGAAATTTAGAGTTCCTTAACACAGAACCTGATTATTGATGGGAACTGGGGTGAGACACACACACACGCATGCGCACACACATGCACCCTTCCTATGGGGGCTGGGGAGTGATAGTGTCTATTTGTGTATCGGGTCACATATTTGAAGTATCTATCTTATTCCATCCATCATCCATCTATCTACTTACTGATACCTTCTCTGTGCTGTATGAGGTACTAGAGATATAAGTTGACACACTCCCCATTCTCAAAAAATTCGTGAGGAAGATGGAATTTTTATTCAGATTAATAATATACAGAATATATGTGACTTTTAAAAAACCTACAGGATAAAAGTCTTGGATAGTTCTAAGATATGCCAAGGTGGAGAGGAGAGGAGAGGAGAGGGTAAGAGACAGAGAGAGGTGAGCACAAGGAGAAGTTTGTCGTTTTTCTTTAGTTTCACAGTAACATTTGAAATACACACCAAAATTGAGGAAAAGACAACATTCTCCTTTCTGCAGGCCACAAAGTTGGGCAGACTTACCACACACATTCCGATACAACAGAAACTGGGCCGAGAACACTCCTTCCAGCACTTTCTCTCGGTGTCCCTCCACAACTACTCCAGAGGAGAAGGCAGTTTGTACAGGCTACATGTATTTCACCACATATGCAGCTTTTAAAATTTTTTAAACATTTGCTTCATGTAGACAAAATTAAACATTTTTTAAGGGACAGGAATGCTGTCTTCTTATGGCATCCCCATCTTGAAGCCCAGTTCAATGACTGGTGATTCAAGAACCCACTGGAAAATGATGCGGTTTATTCGAACCCAAAGTTAAAAATGTCTCCAGAGAGACCTCTGCAAACCATTTGTTAGTGTTGGGGTGATTTCTGAACCCTGATGTCACCCCAGCGGCATGGAGGGGGGCGGTAATGACACAGAAGTGCAATTAGCAGTTTTCTTCTGTTCTTCCCTGCTGATGCAGCAAAGAATTACAGGTCAGCAAGATTTAGAAGTAAGATTCATTGAAAGTACATTTTAGAAGGAGATGGGCCACGCTAAGGAAGGCTGCAACCCTGTGGAAGTTGAGAGGCAAAAAGGTAAGAGTACACGCTCCAAGGGAGGAGCAGGTTTTCAGCGAAGAGAGCTGTAACAACGCAGAAGTGGGAAGGTCTGTATTATATATTTGACCCATGGTGGGTGGTTACAAAAATGTTCCTAGGTGATTGGCATGTGAGGTCATTTCGATTGACACTTGGCTACTATGTAACTCTCTGCCTAGTATATATGTGCTTACCCAGAATGCAGTCTGTTATAATTAGATTCATGACCTTCTGGGCATAAACATGTTATTATAATGATGGTATAATGAGGCCAAGGTTGTGGGCAGGTTAGGGTGTTACTTTCTGAGCATGTGTCTGTGGTCAGATTAAACCAGCTATAGGTTAGAGACCTCCAGTCCTTTGTCTCTGAGGATGCAGGAGGGATTCTCTAACTACCAACGGAGTGTTCTTTGGGTGGTCTCTAGGCTGGGACTCCATTTTGTTCCCCTGTCACTCATATCTGACTAGCTATCTAACACATTCACTTTCATATAGTTTTCTTCCTTTTTTGAGCTTCAGACATTGCAAAACTGCCTAAAGATAGAAGAACAGGTAGACTAAAGGTAGGAATTCAGCCTCTGGTAAGAAGTATCTATGGCCTAGTTTGTGTCAGGCTCCTACAATTTATTTTACCTTCCTTTCTACTTTCTTGCTTCCTGGCTTTAAACCAATCTGAGTGCTGCCCTCATGTAGCCCTCTAAAATGTATAAACCTCTCTGCTGAAGTTCCTCCACTAGGGAAGACTGTCAGCTCCACACTCATCTGAATCAGCTGTCCATCTCAGAAACATGCCCGAGGGAAGCTGGGCGACAGAGGGAGAGGGAGAACAGGCACTGGTTCTAGCCATGACCTCTGGAACCATTTGTTTTTATCTCTCAAGGCAAATAATCCAAAGATTTATATCCATTGGAAAACCCTTAGTGAAGAACCTTTTCTGCAGATCAGCCTGATTCTCTGGGCCCAGAAGTATTCCTCATGGGGACTTGTTCTCAATGCAAAAGCCCTTTTTGCCACAAGTTATTCTTTCCTCAGAAGTCTCCAGGATGGTTCTGGGACAGAAAGATTTACAGACAATCCACTAAGCTAGGTGAAGTCTGGTCGGTGGCTGGGCCTAGAGACTGGGGACACAGGGGGAGGACTGAATAGGGGTAAAATACCAAAGAAATGTGTAAAGACAGACCTGAGAAAGAAACTGAAGCAGGAATGAGAGGAACGTTTTTTGGGGAGAAAAAGAACGTGAACTAAAAGAAGAGGTAAGTCTTACTAGAAGAAATGTGAGGAAGATTCCAGGGCACCACATTAAGATGACCTCTACGGACGCATGACCAAACCCGCAAGAAGCCTAGAGGCCAGCCAGGGTGTGGGAGGAAGTGGCAGGGGCTCACCATGACCACTGTATCAACGTCCAGAGAGAAGGCTCAGCTTCCGATCCTGGGTCAGAGGGTAGAGACTATGTTTGATGTTCGCACATTCCAACTCTGGATAACATTTAATGCTCATAGGAGGTACTGTCATATTCCTGACACCAAAGTGATCACGAGTTTCTCTAGTTAATAAACACAAAGGCCTAGGGATGAGGAGAACCATGCTTCCAGATCACAGGATGGTGTGCAACCAGGAGCCTAAAGTGGAGACTAGTCACTTCAGCGAAAACTATTTCTGGACTTCATTCCTATCAGTACCAGATCCAGGCATCCCAGACAACCTTTCTAACTAAAACAACTAAGATGCTAGGGTGAAAAGTAAAAAGACTGTCTTTGAAATGCATTGCTGAAACTAGAGGTTCACAGCACCACCTGTGAAACTTTCTTGGAAAAAAAAAAAAATAAGTAAACAGACAAATCTAATCAGACCAATACATAGGAAACACAGAGACTGAAGGAGCATGACAACACAGGGTGTACCCAGCAAGGTCAAGACTGGGGATTATACAGGACAGTGAATGACTGGGTTCCTTCAACAAATTATTGGCATGAAGAGACAGTAGAACTGCTAGAGATAAAGAGATGGAAGAGACATGATCCAGTGCTGTGTGTGAACCTTATTTAAAACAAACAAACAAAAATGCACGAAAAGACATTTTAGTCTATCAGGGAATTGATATTAAGGATTGATATTAAGGAATTATTGTTAATTTTGAAAGGTGTGATATTGATGGGGTTTTTTTTTTTTTTTAAGACTTCATCTGTTGGAGATGCATACTGAAATATTTACAGGTGAAATAATATGATGCTTGAAATCTGCTTTAAAATATTCCAAAAAAATGGAGGTCGATATAAAATAAGAATTGCAAATGTGGATAATGGTTGATGCTGGATGCTATATACACGGAGTCATTACACTAGACCCTAGACTCTTGTGTATGTTTGAAAATATCCATAATAACAAGAAAAAGAAATGCATTGCTGAGCTGCTACAAAAGGAAAGATTATGCAAAGGTCAAAGAATAACACAGCCTGGAAGTGAACACCACAGCCAGTTTTTATTGTGGACACCACAGCCAGTTTTTATTGTGGGGTTTCCGCTGGGTCGTTTTGGTGCTGGTGAGGGGGGAGACTGTGAAGCTTTGGGCCTGTTCAAAATGGGGACTCTACCAAAAGCTACCCAAGAAAGTTTGGCTTCTAATAGGCTACACTCTTAATGGAAGCAAGAAAGGAAATATGCCGGTTGCACTGAGGACCAATTTTCTAAACACAAAATTTTCCAGCTGACTTCATCAATGTATTAAAAAAATCATAATACATCATGTCTAACAGGTATACCAGGAATATAAAATTGGTTTAATATTTGAAAAATTACTTGTTTGTCACACTGAAGACTGAAAGAGAAAAACTGTATCATCTCAAAAGTTAAAGAAAAACCATTTGATAGAATTCAAAATTAAATTTTAACTTAAAAATAACCTCTTAGTAAACTGAAACAGAAGAGAATTTCCTTAACCGGATAAAGAATATAAACAAAACTCCCACAACAAACATCAGCCTTTATGGGATAATATTGAACACACGATCTTTAAGATCAGGAACAAGGCAAGGATGCTTTTTCTGTCATTCCTATTTAACATTGCACCGAGATGCCATTAGACAAAAGAGAAATAAAATGTAGACAGATGAGAGAGGAAGAAACAAAACTATAGTCATTTGTAGATATGATTATCTATGTAAAAACCCCAAAATGCCACCTGGAAATTTTCTGGAATTAATAAGAATTTGGCAAAGTTATTAGATACAACTACTAATATACAAAGTCAACTGTTTTTTCCATACAATCACAAGCAGTTAGAGTATATAATACTTAAAAAATGCTTTATTACAAAATACAAAAATATTTTAAAATGTTTTGTTGATATTATAACTGGTACTACGAATAGATTTAATGAAAAATGTATATTCTCTTTATGGAGAATATTCTGAACGTTTACTAAAAGATGTTTAAGA